>NC_135858.1:10725882-10728382 GCF_031162955.1 Sander vitreus
GACAAGCATTACAAATTAGCTTAGGCTATAAATGCTGTGGTGAGTGGCATAGGTCTATGCTACATACTTGTCCCTATACAAATAAACATAAAATATATATATATACAGTGGGGCAAAAAAGTATTTAGTCAGCCACCAATTGTGCAAGTTCTCCCACTTAAAAAGATGAGAGAGTAATTTTCATCATAGGTACACTTCAACTATGAGAGACAAAATGAGAAAAAAACATCCAGAAAATCACATTGTAGGATTTTTAATGAATTTATTTGCAAATTCCTCGGGAAAATAAGTATTTGGTCACCTACAAACAAGCAAGATTTCTGGCTCTCACAGACCTGTAACTTCTTCTTTAAGAGGCTCCTCTGTCCTCCACTCGTTACCTGTATTAATGGCACCTGTTTGAACTTGTTATCAATATAAAAGACACCTGTCCACAACAGTGGCGTAACGAGCCAACACCAGACCCCTAAGCAGGATTATCAAGGCGGGCCCCCCTACTACAGCACGCGATGATGGCGCAATGTCCACGAGTAGGCTACCATCAATAGGACAGGATAGGATCATAGAGACACAGCATATAAGAGATGAGATGACTGAAAAAATCAGGAGTAGCCTACACGCACCACAACAACAACAACAAAAAAACACTGGTGAATGTGCACCATAACACATAAAAAAACACAAAAGGGCAGTCCCTCCAGGATTTCGTGGCCTTTTTTTAGATTGTTGTTGCCCAAAATGCCTGATTTTGCAATAAAAGTTGTGATTTTTTTTGGTAGGTTTGTTTGTTGTTAAAAAAAAAGTTTTTTTTATAGTTCTTTAAAAAAAAAAAAAAAGGAAACTTGTTTTGGGGAGAATAATAATTATTACTAGTAATAATAATAAAGTAATAATTTATTGAATGAATCAAATAAAAAAAAAACGAGTGTAGTTGTCCTCAATTTAGGTCATCCTGTACGTCTCATCTCCGGTTTTTCCTGCATCCACCGTGTGTGATTTTGTGTGTGTGTGTGTGTCAGTTGTGGGGGGAACTCAGCAGCCCCGCCCGCTGCAGAGATCAGACAGGATGTAAACAGCAGCAGCTTTCAGTGACTTTAGAGTGAAAAAAACATTACCGCGTACATTGATGTTAAAATGTTTACAGGTTGGCAGGACGGTCTGAAATGTTCTGCACGGTCTTTCGTTGTACGTTTTGTTGGTAAATGTGAGATGTTCCGAGTCACACACGTGAAGAGAACGGTCTCTGAAACAAGGAAATGAATTTGACTCTTGCTTGGTCAGTGGCCAAATGCGATAGGGGGCCCCGGCTGTCAATCAATATCTTCCAGTCACGCGGGCCCCTGATTGGTCCGGGCCCGTAAGCACCGCTTACCCTACTTACCGATAGTTACTCGTCTGGTCCACAACCTCAAACAGTCACACTCCAAACTCCACTATGGCCAAGACCAAAGAGCTGTCAAAGGACACTAGAAACAAAATTGTAGACCTGCACCAGGCTGGGAAGACTGAATCTGCAATACGTAAGCAGCTTGGTGTGAAGAAATCAACTGTGGGAGCAATTCTAAGAAAATGGAAGACATACAAGACCACTAATAATCTCCCTCGTTCCAGGGCTCCATGCAAGATCTCACCCCGTGGGGTCAAAATGATCACAAGAACAGAGCAAAAATCCCAGAACCACATGGGGGGACCTAGTGAATGACCTGCAGAGAGCTAGGACCAAAGTAACAAAGGCTACCATCAGTAACACAGTACGCCGCCAGGGACTCAAATCCTGCAGTGCCAGACGTGTCCCCCTGCTTAAGCCAGTACATGTCCAGGCCCGTCTGGAGTTTGCTAGAGAGCATTTGGATGATCCAGAAGAGGATTGGAAAAATGTCATATGGTCAGATGAAACCAAAATAGTAGGTAAATAATAGGTAAAAACTCAACTCGTCGTGTTTGGAGGGGAAAGAATGCTGAGTTGCATCCAAAGAACACCATACCTACTGTGAAGCATGGGGGTGGAAACATCATGCTTTGGGGCTGTTTTTCTGCAAAGGGACCAGGACGACTGATCCGTGTAAAGGAAAGAATGAATGGGGCCATATATCGTGAGATTTTGAGTGAAAACCTCCTTCCATCAGTAAGGGCATTGAAGATGAAACGTGCCTGGGTCTTTCAGCATGACAATGATCCCAAACACACTGCCCAGGCAACGAAGGAGTGGCTTCGTAAGAAGCATTTCACTAGCCAGTCTCCAGATCTCAACCCCATAGAAAATCTTTGCAGGGAGTTGAAAGTCTGTGTTGCCCAGCGACAGCCCCAAAACATCACTGCTCTAGAGGAGATCTGCATGGAGGAATGGGCCAAAATACCAGCAACAGTATGTGAAAACCTTGTGAAGACTTACAGAAAACGTTTGACCTCTGTCATTGCCAACAAAGGATATATAACAAAGTATTGAGATGAACTTTTGTTATTGACCAAATAATTATTTTCCACCATAATTTGCAAATAA
>NC_135858.1:10733382-10740882 GCF_031162955.1 Sander vitreus
TTTTATTCATCAGGCTAACAAGAAGAGACTGAAATCAATCACAAGCTGCAACCAAAAAAAAAATTAATTTTAAATTATGTGGAGGTTTGTGCCCCAATCTCATATTCTAGCAGTGTTGTGCCCCCACCTCATGCAGTCAGAGCAAAGCTGTAAGTACAGTGAACCAGCTGAGAGCTATGAAGCATTATCTGACAGAACGATAGCTAACTAATAGACCTCTCAGCACACGCGCTTAAAGCCATCAGCACTGATAAGACAGAGAGCGAGGGAGCACAAGAGATAGAGAGTCAGTGAGACTGAGGGAAAGAAGAAAGGGAGGAGAGCGAGACTTTGAAGAGAGGGAACAGATCAGTGTGTCGGTAATCTTAATTTGGATATTGGATCTTGACTGAGTCAACACAAGTGTATTCATGAAGTGATTTTAAACAACAGGTTGTTATGCTTTGCAGGAAATAAGGAGACACAAAAACGTATTAATCCAAAGATGACAAATAGAAGCGGCAGAACAACTTCACCGCGATCTCAAAGACACAGGAATAGAGCTTGTATATGTGTGTATGCGTGCATATTAAACTTTTTGAGTGTCTGCACCAACCCACATGTCTGTGAAAGGAGCTGGAATTAAATGAATAACAGACTGCAGCTGAGAACTGCTGTAGGTGGTGTTGAATAAACGGGTCGTGATTTAATACAGAGACAAGACGATCTGAGAGTTTTCTGTGGATGTACATGCACCAGAAATATCTTATTAGGTTCTCCAGTATGTACTTAGTGAAGTCTGCCTCAGATAGGGTCTATTAAGTAGTGCAATAGGTGTATATCATCATGTATTTATCAAAGCCTATCCTCAGAACACAGCGTATTCTGGCGTCTGGCCAGCCATCATAGCGCTCTGAGCTAGCTAACATCTCATTCACATCAGCACATACATCTTTCCCTGCGAGACACATTTAAGTCTGTGTTGTCATTTAAGTGAGTGTTCTGTGTGAGTTTATGCACACGTGCATGTGTGTCTGTGCGTGTGTGACGTATCATCCCAGTTGGACACTGGAAAGTGCTGACTCGGTGTGGGCAATTCATCACTTGAACCATTTTATTATGCAAGAAATCAATAATGTCTGTTTACCAGGAGTAACTAATTGAGTACTATACGAGACAATGATCATATTCTATGTTTTACAGCCCGGGTCTCTTTCTTAAAGTGTCTGTTTTGTTATTTATCAATTACATGAACATTATACAGAAATTTGAACTCTGTATTCCTGCAATTAAAGCAAAGGTGATTCAACAGAAGAAGCAGAAGACAAGAATGACAATTCAGTTTAACCCGCACATCTAGACTGAAGTGACAACAGAAGTGAACATGAATTATTACCCGAACTCCATTGCATTGCAGAGCTACTTTCTGGTTTCCTGCACTTTGGGTATGTTGACTCCTGGTTTCACTTCCAAATAAGCGGATTAGATAAGGGCACTCATCAATATTTTAATTTTTTATTTATTATTGATGATGTGTAATATGAAAGGTGTTGCTCATTGTTACAGACCATAAACTGTATAGAAGGACAGCTTGACAGCTTCCCAAAAGTGAAGCCAAAACATCTTGATCGCCCCCTGGTGACTGGTACAGTATTGGTTATAAACCCGCCCCCTCAATGTTAGCGGATGTAACATGGACCAAACCAGGCCCCCAGTAAGAGCGCTCAGCCTTGCAGCCATTTTTGTTCAGTGGCCACTCGTGGTGTTGCAATGAAAAATCCCCCTAGGATTCTCCCATAGGCCACCATTGTAAAAGTTGGCTGGGCTGAGCCAGAGAATTTCTAATAAGGGGAGAAGTTACACTCTCGGGATACTTCCGGCTTCTGAACTGGTTGCAGTTCCACTGGTTCCATATGGGGACGCTCACAGGTGAATGCAGAATGAATGGTGGTCTATGAAGCTATACCCCTCAAAATTCAATTTTCTCAGGATATCATTTTTTGTCTAGTAATTAGAATGTTGCATTCGAAAGGGGAGGCTAAGAAAATACACAGTGCTGGGTGTTAGATCTTTTTAAAGTCGTTTTTCTGTTCTAAAAAGCCTTTTAAAATGTCAATGACGTCATACACATATACGGCCAGAGATAATGCTTTACAGCAAGCTCTGAGTCGCTTCCTTTGTTCTCTCGAGGCATCGACAACACAGCTGACAGGTTAGGCTCTCCCTGTCAATACACGTGCTAGAAAGAGGTTTGCTAATGTTTTAAAGACCACGCCGAAATATTTACTCTGACATTCTGGTTCTGCTTTGGATGCCGTCAAGCGGGATCTCCGGTCGTAATCAGTCCTTCACTGACCAATCAGCATTCATTAGCAGAATGCTAGCGTGTTATGGGCAACGACGACTCAACCTGTAAGAAATCGAAAGAACATAAGTTAATTTGTTCATTCAACTTTCGACCTATAATCCATGTTGAACTTGTAAAAACTACAATCAAATCTAAGATTTGTCAATGGCAATCAGGCAAAAGAGACAAATTTAGCCATCTAGCTCCATAGAGTCCCATTCATTTTGCACTCGCCAGCGATCACCCCCAGTGGAACTCTGGTGGAACTGCAACCAAATTCGGTACAATGGGGCTTAATCATAGACTGTATAATATTAATGGACAGAGCATGTGTGACGTCACCCATTGGTTTGTGGAGATCTGCTATGAGTCGTCGAGTTTGCCGTTACGGGCGCAGCCATCCTGGTTGCGGATGTGACGATTTTAGACGAGAGGGAGGAGTGAGGGAGGAGCCCTTACACTCTACGTTATGTTACATACTTTCACTGGCAATCACATCATAGCCACACCCTAAAACACCCCCTGCTTTATCACCGATTTTAAAATCAACGAGATCATAATTTAAAAAAATGAACATCATTCTGTATTGCAGAAGACTTAAAACTAGTGATTGAGACCATAAACTCATTATGAAAATGTTTACTGAGGTAATAAATCAAGTGAGAAGTAGGTCACTTTCTCATACACTTCTACAGAAACCGACCTCCTTTTGCAACCGTACGTGTCGCCCCCTGCTGGAATTCAGATAGAATGCAGGTTTGAGGCACTTCCACATTTGCAGCACATCGCCGAACCGGATGCTTCGTCCATTAATACTATACAGTCTATGGGTTTAATAGGGAGTGAACAGGCTCTCCGTAGAGGGGCTCTGGCTGAGCAGGAACTCACTGACGGGGCCAGCGGGAGAAACACTACAGCACATGTTCAGTGGGACGCATATCACGGAGGTAAACCTGGAAGCTTAGAAACTTTTTTGCCGTATGCACCAGGAGAGCAACACTATAGAACGGAATAGGCGCATTTTGGGATCCAGTATCCAGTTAATATAATACATCCATGGACCAAGCTAACACATCAAAGTACACATCAAATACATTTTAAAGATGGTTTCTGTTATTTCAAGTTGTTCTTATCACACTGGTGTTTGTTTCTTCTTAATAAATCAATTCTAACTTTGTTTTAGTCAACCACACTACTCCTGAAAAATACTTTCCATATCACCCACATGTTTGGTGCTTAATCAGTTTATACGTTTGTATTATGGGTAAATGTCACTCACAGATGCACTTTCATGATCCGGATCCTGAAACCAAGTCAACAAAAATGATTAAACAAATAAAGATAAACCCACATAAGGAATGATGTGTTCAGTAGCTTATTCACATTACATGCAAATGCACATAGATAAATATATGCTTCACAGGAGCCATTAGCTGTGTACAGCAATATTTGTCCTACCACTGTGTCCTTCTATTAAATCCTGCATTTTACTTGCACCACCACGCTCCCTCAATTGTGTATGTGTGTGTGTGTGTGTGTGTGTGTGTGTGTGTGTGTGTGTGTGTGTGTGCGCGCGGGTGTTATTGACAGTCAGCAGTGGGGGGTATGTGCTATGTTGTGAGACACTGACAAGCTGTATTTCATGGAGCAGATGAAGCATTTTTAAGTTCTTTAAATCCCTTTAAGGGTCCAGCCAGGGACTTAACTTCTGATGCTGCTGCCTATGCTTCTGCTTAAGTCTCTTGCTGGGAAGAACTGGGGTCTGGAAAATGTCCCCTCTACTACTGTGTGTGTTTGCATTTGTGTGTGATAATCTTGGGCATTGAGACTCTGCCATACTCTTCTGAAACACACACACACACACACACACACACACACACACACACACACACACACACACACACACACACACACACACACACACACACACACACACACACACACACACACTCAACCTCCCCCACCTCTACACCCAAACCCCAGTCCAATATTCACACCTCCTCCCTCCCATCAATGCCTTATCTTCTATTCTGAGGAAGTTGCAGGAGGGAAAAAGAACTGACAAAGTTCCAATAGTGTAGTTGTTAGACATGGCAAGGTCGCTGTGGGCTAAACTGCTGGCTGGAAAACTTAATCTCACATTCTCCTCCTCCTCCTCCTCCTCCTCCTCCTCCTCCTCCTCCTCCTCCTGTCCTTTCCTGCCTCCCTCCTTCATTACTCTTGCCATCCCCTCTGGTGGTCCTGCAACTCCAATCACTCTGCTCTTATTACCAGAGAGAGGACACACACACGCTGCTGGGGAGGTACGCTTGATTCTGCTTTTTTCCCCTGACATACTCTCTATATCTATCTCTCTTTCCCACTCTTCCTCTCCCTTCCCTCACTCTCTCCCACTCTACCAGGCAGCCAGGGGAACAAATTGGCGCCCGGCTGAGCTAAATGTGCCTGGTGCTGAGAGCCAGATGGTACTGGCAAAGGGGTGAAGGGAGCGAAGGATGGATGCTACTGAGAGATGGAGCACAGAAACCATGGTGTGGCAGGGCAGCGTGGGGAGCTAGCTTTGCACACTAATAAACTATTAGTGCTCAGTGGCCCATAAGCTGTGCACAAGCCCTTGCCAGGAGTCGGTCTGACCATGTCAAAGATGTTGGGTGTGCATTCAAGACTGGACAACATACTAAGGAAAGGAGTGGAAGAAAAGAGACTGACAGCTGATGTAAAGCTGGTGTGATGCAGCAGGAGGGAAAGAGAGGATGACTAGTCCATCAAATTGGAAGGTTAGGAAAAGGCACGAGATTAAAGGATAATAAAGACAATTGCTGAAATCTGGGAATGCGGCAAAATTGCAACAAAAAAAAAAGGTCTGATGAGGCAGTCAGACAATCATTCAGGTTTTAAACAAACCCGCAGGTTGACTGAGAGAGAAAACAAAGGCGCGCTACAGTTTTACCTACAAATAAAGTGATTTCCATAATCTGGATACACTTTTGGCTTGTTTACATCCTGTCCTAGTCGTCAGACAATGTCTTTCCCCATTTGACTACTTTTTAGCTATGTCACCGCATTCCCAGATTTCAGCAATTAACTTGGTGAATACAATGCTATGACAACCAAAATAAAGGATGGCAAGAGCTATGAAATAAGAGCCAAGTAGTGAAACACTGGGGTTTCCTGTTTAGGTACAAACCTTGAGATGGATAACTTTAGTGAACATAGTTTTGTTTAAGTTAAGATTGGAGCTGGTTGAGGGGCCTAGGGGTTAAGACGTCAACCAAGAACTACAACATCAGACCAGGGACCTTTGTTGCATCTCTCTCTCCCTCTTTCTCTCTTCTTGCCCCAAAACATCCTTAAAAAGAAAGATTGGAGATGGTTGGGGATAAGCAGAGGTTAGGTGCAGGTAAGGGTAAGGACTTTCTCCTCCTCGGTTGAGCGTGTGCCCTCTCTCTTTCTTTCAGTCTCATAGTCTCTCTCTCTCTCAATGTCCTCCTCTTTTTTCTTACAGGGTTTCTTGGTGACTTTCAGCTGCTCACTTCATGCTCCACTTTCCTTTACATCAACCCAAATTCCAGTATCTGGTGCTTACATAACATGTAGCACAAAATTAGGACTTCAGCAGCAGACCAATGTGATCTGGTAAGATTTCAATGTACTTCGCCCACCCTCCTCAATGTTCTCCTATCATGATGCACAAAGCTGCCTCAGCCATCCATGCATAAGCAACACTAGCCATGGGCATGCTCGCTCACACACATGCAAACACACAGACTGTAGGGCGACATGTAGACGCAGCATGCTGACATTTCAGAAAACAGAGGCAATGTGTGTGTGTTATTATTTGTTTGTGGATGGGTGCAGATTTGAGACAGAGTGTTTGTGCCTTGCTGAATGTGTGTGTGTGTGTGTGTGTGTGTGTGTGTGTGTGTGTGTGTGTGTGTGTGTGTGTGTGTGTGTGTGTGTGTGTGTGTGTGTGTGTGTGTGTGTGTGTGTGTGTGTGTCATGATAAGCTCAGGCCACCTCCAAACACGGTACAGGGGGACCTCAGAGCTCTTCCTCTGCATAGTTGTATATTAGCTTGTGACACACATTCCCTCTCACACTGTACCTGTTAGCGAAACACACCTCTAGTACAGTAACTATGATGGCTGAGTACCAAGCCTGCAAGGCTCACTTCTGCTGGTCCTGGTTCAAGTAGAGTAAGATACCCTGCTCTCTATTGGCCGAGCCAACCTTTAGCATACAATAGCAATGGGAATGTACGCCTACATATTTATTGTTTGCAATACTGGGGTTGATTAGGGTCTATGATCAGTGTTGTTGTCCTTTATTACCCAGGGTACATATATTTTGAGGCTGATGTCTTCATGAAGTAAATAAATCGCATTCCTCATTATACATGTAGTGTAGTACTTTAACACCAGACTGAACGGCAGTGTTTCACTGTCCTGACCTCTGACCACATCCAACCATCAGTGAAGTGTGCTCTGTTGCACCTGTAAACACACCCAACAGGGATGTCACAGCATAGTGGCACTCCCTGGGATACATTTGTACAATACTGCAGCAAGGTTATAAGTTAAACCAAAGTTAAGAGAATATAGTTTTAGAGATTTTCTGAAAGATTAATTTACTTTTGTACACATGGGTGATTGTTTGATTGAGGTTGCTAACTTTTACTGTCATTACCTCAACACACCTCAAGAGTTTCTTCTTCTACCGAATTACAGCAATGCATCTCAGTATATCACACTCTTAATATGTCTAACTCCAGAACCAAATCTCCATTAAGACCAAATGAGGAGATAAGCGGTGTCCGACTGTTATGCTGTCACACAAACACAGGGTGCTTTGCAGAGCTTTAAACAGTGAGCAATTTTTGTAACCTTCCCTCCCACACTATACTGTGGGCTAAGGTCAACTGCAGGAATAGGAAGGGACGAGAACTGTCTGAGGGACCAGATAATGGACTACTGGGATATTGATGAGTTAGATAAACAAGGAGAGTGTGAAAGAAAAAAAGGGAGAGATAGAAGGAGAGGTCAGAAATAAGAAAGGGGAACCAATTTAGAGAGAAGTGAAGAAAAAAGACCAACAAACAGAGAAGATACAATGAAATAAACTAGTGTCACATCTAGATTTTGTGTGTGTGTGTGTGTGTGTGTGTGTGTGTGTGT
>NC_135858.1:10745882-10855882 GCF_031162955.1 Sander vitreus
AAGCCTGATAAACAGACTTACAATAATGATAAGAGGGCCTAATGACGCCCCGTAGCAACGGACAGCCAATGCAATCGTATTGATAGGCTGCGTCTCTTACTCCCATTAGGCTACATTTCTTGTGCACCATGCAAACGTGCATCCTTAAGCTTTATATTGCCTTACCTAATCAGAGTGATTGAAATGATAAGATGATGGTGGACCTTTCATCCATATTAACCGGCGTTTTTTCACCCCGTGAGCAGATCCGCCCTGCCCGGCGCGCCATGCACTCACATGTATAAATCCCGGCGTGATATGACTGACAGCTCAGAGATAGACGGGTACGGGTGGAGGGGTGGTGCACGCGAGCACGGCGGAGATCATAGCACATTGGCAGGAAAAACAAACAAAAAATATATGAAAATATCCAAAAGGAAATGTTTAATCTGCGTCCTTAGTCTTGGGGACAGTGAAAGCGAGTTTTATCTGCATCCGCCTTCCATCTCTTCACACCGCCACCGAACCGACGCTCACTCCTCCCACACACAGAGTCGCTCAGCCACACACACACACACACACACTCTCTCTCTCTATCTCTACCTCGTATACACACACACACACACACACACACACACACACACACACACACACACACACACACACAGGGGAATGCAGTTGTCACCAGGCTACAGCTCTGGAAATAAGGGACCAACTCCCAGCGTTCAGCCTATAAGCGTTCTGCACCACATGCGTGTGCAGAACAGCGGACTGGAATTAGCTGGGCGGTCACTCATGTCAAATATAATCTCTAAACTCTGCGCTAGTATCATGCTTCTACAGTAATCACAGATTTGACACTTAAAATATAATTAACTTGTCACATCGGCACCACTAAGCGCGTTCATGACCTGACAGCTGATCGTGATGCGCGTTCTAGCGGCACCAGTTTAACCAATAGCATGGTTGTGCGCTAAGAGTGAGCAGAGCACCCTGCAGGATCTGAAATGAAGTTTAATAGTATAGCCTACATATTAATAGGCGTCTACTTCCATATATGTTTTGGCTGTACATTTCATTCATTACATCTCTGAGTGACTAACTCTGACTCTCTTTAAATAGTTTGGTGTTCGTCCACTCCACAACACCAAGGCCCTGAAGTATAACTACTGTGCCCGTGATCAAGAGCTATTTTTGTTGTTGCATGGATTGCAGTGTTTAGGACTTTGTTTGCTCTAAACATCAAATAATGTGCTACAGTGTCATTACTGTAGCACATTATTTGATGTTTAGAGCAAACAAAGTCCTAAACACTGCAATCCATGCAACAACAAAAATAGCTCGACTTCTCGCAATAATTGGTTGACAGACATGTTGCTCTCTTTTGACTCCAGTGAACTGTTTTCACATTAGTAGCCAACCTTAATATAAAAATGCATATCCTGACCTATATCTTCCTTCAATATAATTTGTGTTTCAGCAAATATGTGTGGGTGAAAGGAGCAAAGCCATGTCTAGAACCACTTAGCATGGTAAAAAAGGGACCATTTTACTCCAAAAAAAAAAAAAAAAAAGATGGAGGAGTCCAAGAGCTTTTTATTGGTTTTCTTTAAGGAGACATTATGGTTTTGACAATACAGTTAAAAGAATTATCTATCCAAAGGTAACAAATATTTGAATCAGATACAAGACTAGTGACAGTGTTTATTTGCCAGTTCAAAAGAAGTTTGAAAGTGTGAACTAACCTGTCAAAAGTTTAAAGAACAAGGGACTTGAAAATGTTCCTTGATTTAACACGAGGCATGAATATAAAATATTTTATAAGTGACTTTGAGTTTGTGAAAAGCGCTATATAAATTCAGTTTATGATTATTATTATTATTATGTTGCTTTGGCAATATAGAATAGACCATAATACATCAATAGGAAAAATGTATAAAGCAGCCAAAACGTCCATCATCTCTAAATTATAACTTTGATAGTTGCTGGAAGCAGTTCTATAAATTGAAGTTCAGTCATTCTTACTATAAAAAAAATAATTCTTGCGATATTAAGAATATGTAACTTTGTCACTTTGCTTCCCTCAAATTATTCAGACGCATTAAAGATAGGCCTGATTTTGTTTTAATGCCCCATAGTGCCAATGTATCCTCACATTTCTTCTTAGCTCACAGTTCAAGTTTTGAAATGTAACTGTAACCAGTGTTAGCTTAAAAAAAAAAAATCAACAGTGATATTGTGACTGAATGACAATCTCAGTTTAGTGTCAAGAATGATTTCATCAAGTAAAGTTGTATAAATTGTCATGGAAAGATAAGGGAAATGATTAAGGAAAATTAAATGAAACCAGAGCTTGTTGGATAAAGTGTTTATATTCTGTAGTCTATTTTAACCATCGGATTATTATTTCCTCATTATGTAATAGATCTTAACCCATACAAATATTACACATAATTAATTTCTTCAATTATTTCTTTATTTTCTCCTATGTGCCTATGTACAGATGATTATTTAAAACAGACTTTTTCTATCAATGTAGGCTATATTAACTTTGTGATGTTTATACAAGTAAATACAAATACATTCATATATACATTCACACACTCAGTGCAAAAATATCACAACTTTGAGTTTAAAAGTCTTTACTCAATTATATTTCACTTCTAGATTTAGATTAAAGACTGCAGAAGCTACAAAGAATATTAGTCAGTTGGTAGAAACAGTGATGGCTGTTTGTCGCCACCTAGTGGCTGAATCTGACTTTCACTTGACGTTTTCTGTGGTGTAAAATAAGCAATACCATGGTGTAGAAATACTATATTACAAGTAAAAGTAATGCATTTAAAATGTTACTCAAATAAAAGTATTAGCATCAAAATGTACCTAATGCAAAAAAAAGTAAAAAATACTCATTATGCTTAATTGCCCATTTCAGAATAATGTATATCTATTATATTATTGAATTATAACATAATGTAATTATACATTATTTAAATACTGCAGCTGGTATAGGTTGGGCTGAGTTTCAATGCCTACAGCATACCTTGTGAATTTCACCACAGGATCAATACAGTCTTATTTTTTTTCCATTATACATTATCATTTATGTGTTGATTATTTAGTATTATTCTTCTGAATCTGCAAGGTAACTAGTAACTAGTTATGAAATAAATGTAGTGGAGTAAAAAGCACAATATTTCCCTCTGAATCGTAGAAGTAGTATAAAGTAGCAGAAAATGGAAATACTCAACTAAGTACCTCAAACTTGTAGCCTACTTAAGTGCAGTTTTGTAAATATATTGTTTCATTTAATTACGAAGGGTTATGTTTGGCAGCCAGGTAAAAGGATAAAAATGATGATGTGTAGGGATTAGAACATTTTTTGTGAGGAGTTTATTATAGTTTTTGGCCAAATTACTAAAGGGCTGTTAACAAGTGAGATTTGGTTTTAATGGCTGGCCTTCTTGGTGCAGTTGTAAGTTGGATGAGTAACAATGAGAATAGATCTTGTCATTGATACAAAAGATGTTATTAAGAGGAAACAACTGCGTTATCTGGAAACAACCAAAGTGAATTGATTTCCTTTAAGGTGAAGTCAATATTCTGTGTTACAAGAAGGAGTGGGCTGTGACAATGACAGTATTGGGGTTACATACCTGCGATACAAACAGTAAAGGGCTTGACTGAAGCTCTGGCCACAAATGAGAAGAACCTGATTTATTTTGAATCTTCTCTGATCCATCTCTAAAGTTGGAGAAGACGAGACAATGACTGTGCTGACTACTTAATTGCCAGGGAGGACTTTCTCATGGCTAGAGGTCAAAGCATCACCTTTGCTTTTTGGGCTTCTTTGAACTGCAGCAGATATTTCTCAGAAAACTAACTTTGCTTTAGTTTCATAAGAATTTGCTCTTGGAGATGTGGCTCTCTGCAGCTGAGTTCTCAAGGCCTTGACAAAAATGTTGTCAACAGCCAATCTGGGATGCGGTGGCCTGCAGCACTTTCACAAAATACTTAGATAGGTCACTGAACACAGCACTGTGGATGTTTTTAGCATTGTGACTCTTGGGTCTGACAATCTAAGGGATTTCTGCCAGTGTCTTCCTTTTCTGACTGGTGATTATCTAAGTCTAACTGGATCAGTGTCTGTGCATAAGAAACCTTATGAGAGGCAAAGTGACTAAATGATCTGTACTTTCAGTCACTTGCTGACATTGCTGTTGAGTGAGAAGTGGATGGCTGGGAAGATAAAACAAGTGACACAGGAACCATCTCATGGCTCTTCAGTGAAGCCCGACTCTGCGGGAATACCCAGAGAAACTGCTTTCTGTGTGAACTAGACTCTCACAGCAACTTGCAATTTGCAGTTTGTGTGTGCACTAACACACACACACACACACACACACACACACACACACACACACACACACATATATATATATATATATATATCTTTCATGTATATTTATATATATATATATATATATATATATCTTTCATGTATTTATATATATATATGTATATATACACATAACAATATTGCTGTACACAATATTAACACTGAATCGAGAAATAAAATTATTTAAAAAAATATTTTCCCCACTAGGAATCAATAAATCCCTTTCACCTAGTATTTTATTTTATCTTATCTTAGGCTTAAGTATTTATGAAGCATTCTGGAAAGAAGCCTAGTCGCTTCAGTGCGTGTTACTCTGTTCCTCAACAACAACAAAAAACTAACATTATATTCCTCAATTAAGGAAAGCCTTAACTTGTAATTAATACAAGTCATAATTGGCTGATGAAATAATGGGACAGACTCACTTTTTTTACACTCTTGGTAAAATCATTGCAATGTTCCCAATGACCAGATGGCAGTAAGCAGCAGAGTGTGGGAAAAAACGTCAACGATACTCTCGCGTTACTTGCATCGTCACGTCATTCCATGATGGCTGAAGATCCTGGTGGAACACTTTTCAATTTCTCTCATATCTTTCTTTTTTTCTCTCTACCTCAGCTTGCCATAGAGACATGGCAGGACCCACAAGCCCGTTAAGCGTCCACAGATCATTGGTGTCGACATGCCCAAGAAAGGGAACCGAAAACGGCTGAAATTTAGGGCCGGGGACGTTTGTTCGGAATCAGGTAGGTTATTTTACATTAGCCAGCAAGCTAGCCCGCCAACTGTTAGCTAGCACTTCACAGACAGCTGGAATTGAAATTGTTTCCCTCTTCAATTTACAACGTTACAATTTAATCATGTGACTCCAATATTATACTGCATCATAGTTGAACTGATGACTCGCTACGGTTACATTTAGTGTTAGGCAGGTAAACCTGACGTTAATGCTTAAGTCATTTACAGGTATGTAACGTTACAGTCAGTAAATTAGTGGTCACAGCTGGTTCTGCTGATATATTTTTAAGAATTCGGACTTCTAAACAGTATAGCTAATTATTAGAAAATATGTCTGTTTTTCCTAGTGACCGTTGCTGATTATGCTGATGCCGACCCAGCCGTTGTGAAGTCCGGGAGGGTGAAAAAGGCTGTTGCAAATGCAGTTGAAAAAGAAGGTAACTTGTGATAATATGCTCGTTCGAGATGAGCCAGCCCTGCGCAGAATCGATCGCCGCCCAATGCATGCCGGTTAGATTTGTGTCCGACTTGATACTAGGCTTGTTCGAGATGAACTGCGCCTCACCTGTAAAGTGGACGAGAGCAGGCAGCAGCAGCAGCAGCAGCAGCAGCAGGGGCCGGTGACCAAAATCTGCTGTCAAGTCGGACAGTTTCCAGCAGCCTTCAGGCTGAACAGGAAATGACAGAAACACTGTGGTCCGATTTAATAAAATGTTATCAGACCCATATATCATATCATATATCATATATCGAGGCGCAGTTTATCTCGAACGAGCCTAATGCGTCGCCGTGTCCACGTTCGGACACCACTCGCTGCTATTGGCCATATTCGGACACTTCCGACCTGACGCACTTTCTGGTCTTTTCGTGGTACTTTACGTTTCCGATCATCACCAAACCCATCTAACAATCTACGTATGAATTTTCATATATTTACATGGACATTTACCCTCTAAAAAGTTTCTATTTTTACTGTACTGGAAATTAAGGAGCTTTTATTGCATAATTCAGAGTTGTTGAAGCATGTCATTTTATTGTGAAGGACGGAAGTACGATACGGTAGTTTTGACAGCATTGATGGGACTTAATACCCCCGAAAAACCAGCAACGCCCAGTGTTTACAGCGAGGAGATAGGGGTGTCCGGTTATGGCCAAGGGTAGCGCACGGCTAATTCACCCGTGATAGCGTACTTTAGCCGGCTCTTTTTTAAACAGTTAAAACTATATACCGTTAGAAAGGTAAGAAGTTAAACTTTTTACCCCATTAAATTAACTGAAAACATTAATAGATCATTTATATTTGTATTTGAACAGATATTTTGATAGAACGTTAGCCAATAAGTGTCCGAATGTGGACACAGTGACTAACGTTACAGTCAGACATTTCTGTATATTTATGATTTGAGATTACAGCGTCACTTGGCCATCTTTGGACAGGTGATCCAAGTGCTTAACTTAACACTGTGTGTTTCAGTGAAATTACTCTGCGGCCTGGAAGCATCTCAGGGTGCTGTAGAGGAGGTCCTCTCGTCTTCAGTGAGTGTCACAGCCGACGCTTTGGACAGCAGTGATGACCTAGACCCTGAAGAAGATGGAGAACATGAAACTAAAGTGGCCCGCAAGAAGAAAAACAAGAGGAGAAAGGGTATTATTTGTAGTTTGTTTAAAGTATGCACACAGAGGAATGAGTCGAAAATGGAGGCCTCAACATTTTGTGCAGCCTTGACTGTGATGTTTGCATGTTGTCTTCCCAGAAAGCATTGAGAGCGGGGATGGGGGGGAGTATCCAGTGGATATTTGGTTAATGCTTGCCTCCTACATTCGGCCCGAGGATGTGTGCAGATTTGCTCTAATCTGTAGGAATGCCTGGACAGTCACTTGCACTGCAGCTTTTTGGACCAGGCTTTACAAAAGGTAAGTGGTGTTATTGATCAACTGCGTGCAGTTATGGGTGAACAGTATTTTTGCACACGTTATTATGAAGTTAACCAGAAAAAAAGGCTCTCTGTTCCTCATGGCCCAATTTAAAACTGAACTGAAGGTAATACTGATGGGATTTTGGTTGATTGGTGTATTCCTTCTAAGACTAGTTTGCTGATTCACTCGAGAGCCAGAGGTAGTGAACGTGCTGCTTGGAATAAAACCTGTGTCTCTGCGTTCTGTGATTTCACTTTATTCATTTTTTAAACATGTACAACATAAATAAAAAATTATTAGAATGGAAACTACCATACATAATTTATTGTTAAATTGAGGTTCATATCCATCGTTTGCAGTGTTTATGACAGGATAAAAAGTCTTGAATGTGGTCCAATAAATTAGCAAAGTAATTGAATAAACTGACACTTTTGATAATGAACATGTTTCCTCACCCTCCCACTTCATCTCTTGCAGGCACTACAAGATTGATGCTGACCTGCCATTCCGTCTCCAGCCTGACTGCATTGACATGATGTGCTCTTTACGGGCCCGTGTGATTCGCTCCCTTTTCCATTTGTATGAGCCGTTCAGCTTGCGTGTCTCGAAAATTCTTGCCTTGCCAGAATCCACGCCCACAACCTTGGTCAACTCCAAGGTAAATAATCTGATGTGTAGTCGGTCACCTAACTATACGGATGTAAAGCTAAAGTTTTGTTTTTATTTTGTTTATTTATTGCAAGTGATTGGCTTATAATTAAGAGATCCACCTTTTTCATGCAAGTGCGCTTATGGCTAAACAGGAAAACTCAGTGCTAACTGACCCTGTTGATAACCAATGCTGATATCCAGGCTATGTATATGTATCATAGACTGTATGCAAAGATGGACATGTCGTCTCCACGTCCTTCCACTGTACAAAAGTAAAGCCAAAATATCCCGGATACGGGCGCTGCCATCTTGTAATTCTGCAGCTAGAGTCTGCCCAGTAGTAGTCTATATCCACGACGTTCCACTTCCGGGATTACTCTCGGTCTGCCAGAAATTCTGCCGGGTGTCACTCTTTTCAGATGTCTATTTTTCGGCTGTCCCGTTACCTTCCACTTTCTTTGTGTTGCAATTTTAACCTCTGGTGGATTTATGAGGACTACGGTTAACTGCTCCTCAGATCTCTGCCGGGTAAATCCAGACAGCTAGCTAGACTATCTGTCCAATCAGAGTTTTCTGTTACACGACTAAAACAACTTTTGGATGTACACATGTTCCACCAAAACAAGTTCCTTCCAGAGGCTATTTTGCAGCAGCACCGTGGCTCCGCTCGGCACTTAGCGCCACCCAAGACGGTTGTGATTGGTTTAAAGAAATGCCAATAACCCAGAGCACGTATTTCTCCAATCCCGGAATGCTGTGTGGACTCGCCAGACCCTCCTCCGTAGCGCTGTGGAGGAAGGTCTGGCAATGCGAGACTAGCGCATTAGTGATCGGGCAGCGGAACCGCGATATCGAAGTCCCGCCTGACCAATCACGAGTTAATCACAGCTGTCAATTATGACGTTTCACCCCATTTTTAAAGCATCAAATAACTAATTAAAACCAAAGTTATCAGATAAATAAACACTTGAATAAACATCAGTGTGATCAAAAGTACCTAAAATGAGAGAAACTGCATTTGGGGGAAATTTATTTGACGTGTACTTTGGACTTTGTCAGTTTGGCCCATGTCCCATTGGCTAACATGGAGGGGGTGGGATTTATGACCTATACTAGAGCCAGCCATCAGGGGGTGATCAAGATATACAGTCTATGCGTCAACCTCTGATATGTATTCATTTAGTCTCATTTTTGCAAAACCCAGAAGAAACGCATGCATGCTTGTCTGTAAAACTTAAACCAGCCTTTGGAAAAGATTGATTTCATGTGCTTAATGTTTCTTGTTGCAGTGTTTACTGTTCTGGATCAGAAAGGTGTCAGGGACTCGGCCTGAGGCATTGTGGGAGTTCAACTTCAAGTTTTTAAAGCAGGTAAAAAGGGCTGTTTAAAATCAACTACACTTCTTTCCCTAATATGATTTTGCGTAGTCAGTAATAGCCGGTCGTTGTTGCTGCTGTTGATGTAATGTTTTGGTGGTCATCTCCATCCCAGCAGGGACACAGTAAGAATGGTTGTGCCAAGTCCTTGTGCATGCCCAGACAATACAAAGAAGTCCACACAAACCCAGACACTGACTGCTACATGCTTCAGGTCACCACCCTCAACTTCATCTTCACTCCTGTGGTCATGGGCATGACGCTGACCCTGGTTAGTAACTCTTGGTTTTTAGTGGATATTGGCTTCTACTTCCGACCGCTCTTTTAAAGGTCCCATGGCATGAAAATTTCACTTTATGAGGTTTTTTAACATTAATGTGAGTTCCCCTAGCCAGCCTATGGTCCCCCATTGGCTGGTGGATAGGTGTAAACCGAGCCCTGGGTATCCTGCTCTGGCTTTGAGAAAATGAAAGCTCAGATGGGCTGATCTGGAATCTCCTCATTATGAGCTCATAAGGAGCAAGGTTACCTCCCCTTTCTCTGCTTTGCCCGCCCAGAGAATTTGGCCTGCCCATGAGAGAGAGAGAGACATCATGGCTAGTAGTGATAGGTCATGAAAAAGGACATTTTTATTGACACTTGGGGAACAGGATATAGTTTTTATGAGTTACAGTCTATAAAGTTTGTAGGTGTCTATCACAGCCACATAAAAGCTCACAATGAATGAAGAGAGAGACACACAGTCTTAGGTGAATCAGGTCAAAAATATCCAGAATCTCCCCACCTAATGGCGACATGCTTGTCGTGATATGCTTGCAATTGTATTTGTATTATTTTTGCCAGTAGTCTGCTTTATTATCTTCTGCACCAAGGATTAAAAGACCATTTTTGATCATTAACTGGTGCACGAAGTAACTTTATCTCCTCTCCTAATCTGAACTGGTCTTTGTCTTTCTCATAGTTCACAATCAACGTTAGTACAGACATGCGCCACCACCGCGTTCGTCTGGTCTTCCAGGACTCGCCGCTCCAGCGGTGGAAGAAGAGGGGAGATCAGGGTGGGACCCAGGTGGTGTTGGACCCCGTGCACAGTGTAAAGCTCATGGATTGGTGGCACCCACAGTATCCATCCTCACCCTACACATAGGAGTCCTGCCCCCTCAGCAGAACGTCACACCAAGAACTCTGCTGTTATCCACGTACACTCACCAGAAATATGATATTGGATGACTCTGCAGAACCCTGTGTTGTGTTCATTCACATTTCGATCATCATTGTTAGATTCTAAAGAAAGCCAACATTGACTGGCCTGAGATGGGATGCAAGCCCACCTTCCAGTGTCAATGTCAAATGTGTTGCATGCTCATCCACCACCGCAACCTCCACACCCTACTTAGAATGTTATTTAAACATCAAAGCTCTTCATGGATGTAAATCATGTAGTGCAGAATTGTCCAGTATGAACATTATTCATTATTCCAGAGAGACTGGGCTTATACAAGTCTGCCATGTCCACATAGGGACATTGGCAGTCCCTCTATTCCTCAACTTCAGCAGTGTCTTAGGCCTAGTCCATATGTACACAGGTGTTTTCGTCAAACAGTGTTTTCCCTCCTGTATCCTGTCAACACATGAACCTGGCATATCCATCTGGGAACTTTCCGTTAGAGAACTTTTGGGAAGGGGCGAAAATACTGGTTAGCTGATTGGATAAACCATGTGTCTATCACCACCTATGTTGGTGATAGACGGGCCAAATCAACCAATCGGATCAACGATATGTCAAACTCTTGCCGAAACCGGTCGGGGGAAAAGAGCAAAAACATCTTTTCCTCCGAGAAAAGCCTCCAGTGCCGTTTTTTTTGTTGCTCTTCTTTCAATGAAGGAATACTTTCCAATTCGGATAAAACTTGTGTGATAGCTACGCTCATATCATCCGTGGAAGTTAGACTGAACAGTTGCTTCTCGTTGCGTCGCACCTAAACCCGCCTCAAAACCAACGCTGATTGGTCGGTCGTTTGGCGAACGGCTCCAAATTTTCTCTGTCTCAAGATGCCAGACTGATCTGCGAGTGAAAAAACTGGAGCTCTCGAGATCAGGACGGTCTCACGAGGCTAGTCAACACAAGCACTGTTTTAAAAAAAAATCTCCGTCCAAATGAAAATGCAAAAACACAGTTGAAGCCATGTCAAAACAACAGGTGGCGATATATCCCAAAACCCTAAACCCACACATTGGCAAATCGGAAGCCTGAAAAAAAAAAAAAAAAGAAGCTATTTTTCAGTGACCTTCACTGCAGTTTGAGTGTGAACGAAAGGCCAAAATACATTTAAAAAAAGCAACATTTAAAAAAAAAAAAAAAACGTGTATATGTGGACTAGGCCTTAGTCTTTCTGAAAACATGGAGAAGTGGGGCTGGGTAAAATGGAAAAGAAACCAGAAGGTCATCACCTGAAATCAGTGACTGTTTTGATACCTGTTTATATATGAAAAACAACAGATTGTTTAGTAGTTTCCCACTTTGGACAGCTGGGAGAAATCTAACTTCCATTGTTATCTCGGACAAAAGTGCATAATGTTTTACAATATAGAAAATACTGTGGTATGATCACAATGATAGTTAATAGATGATAAATATTGACTTATTGCTCAGCCCTACAGACATGCCAGAGAGGGTCGTGTACATTTTTAGAGCTACCGGTTGCTTAAAAAAGATCCACAAATCTGCCATTATTTTACATTAGACAACATGTTTAACATGAATGTTAAACCTACGTGTGTAACATAATTTCTAGGAGTTTTTAAAACTCATGGATTACCAGGTGGAACATTTGTACTGTCCTCCCTTGGTTTGTTTTTATGCTTACTTGAAAAGTTATTTAAATATTTTGATTTTGCATTAGTTTGAATTTTGACAATATTACATCAAGAGTTGCATTCTTTTAGAATCATGTTTATTTTTTATTTTTTTCTTGATGTATTTAATTCAAGGCAGCCTCACTTAATATTGTGTCAATATTAATGACTTTTTACTGAAGGGTCAAAGAGATGATTTACCTCAGACCTCATCCATTCATTTGGGCATTTTTTTGTGTGTCTTGGTTAAAAACATCTTGATTGACTCCTTGCTGACTATGAGCCATGTACCCTACTGCCTCCTGTGGAATCTTATTCTCAACTTTGAATGGCTCAAAGTGTTTTAAAGTGGTCTGTCTAATGAGTGTTGAATGTGAGTTGAATCATGCTAATCACATACTTGATTATGATGATTATGATTTATCCATCCCTCAGACACAGTCAAAGTTATTTAACCTGGCTTGAATTGCATATATATCAATATATTGTCAATGAGAAATATAGATTAAAAACAGTTTACAATTCTAGAAATAAAGACAGGTGGATGTTCTGGTCGTTTGTCTAGTTTTGGCAGATGAGTTACATTGAAAAAAACAACTTCACTGAAATAAAAACTGAAACTGCCCATTCAAAATGCCTCCAATCTCATGTCAGGAAATATTACTAATTATATTATTTGGGGAATTTGTCTCCCTCTTGTTGTCATACTGGGTACTACTGGTGTGCTCCCAACAGTCACTGCATAATAAAAAGGCTCTCCTTCACACATCTTTTATATGTAAGTACGTTTTTCATGCTGTTAGTGTAGTTGTACCAGTGAAACAAACAAAAAAAACATACAGAGAACCGGACGACCAACATCCTGAAATACGACAGTCAGACATAAGGTGGTCTTTACAATCATACATACTGTATACTGCCTGCTGTGAAATGACAATAGCCTACTTTTTGTTTTTGCATCTAGCACTAATACATAAAATCACAAACTATAGCCTCAAAAATACTAGGTCACTTCTGTGTAATATATTGGATCACATTGTATTGGGTTTCAAGCCATCCCGTGTCATAACACTGACACTTTACACAGAAACGTAATTGGGACTAAACTGTGCGTCATAAATATAAAACAATATAAAAGTAGACTGAGAGAAGCGGCTCAATTGCAGCCGGTAAAAAAAACGATACAGATGAACTTGTCTCCCTTTAGTCGTGTTGGTCTTGGAAGTCGTTGGCTAAAGTTAGAGGACCTCGTAAAACTCTCCATGCAGTCGACAGGCATCACGTCATCGCCTCAAAATACCAGTTTGTCGAGGCTATGAGGAAAAACTACGTTTCCCACAAACCAATCGGCGTTTTGCCATTGGTGGTGGTGCAGGTGACTGCAGACGCTCCGAGTTGTCACAACATCTCGACGGACAAAACGAAAACAAATTAGCCTCCGAAGTGCCCGTGGTGGTACACGCTGAAGCAGTCTGTGGAAATACAGAGAAACTTGAAACTCTTAAGAGTTGTTTTCCTTTTGAACACGACTTCTGTTCCTGATAGTGCCTGGCAGGATTGGTATTATTAGAGCGCATGAGAGAAGTGGCCACGCACTTTTCGTGGACCTGACTTCTTTACTGCGTTCTGTCTGACCTTCAGAGCGGGTAAGTGAAATATGACCACCGCCACTGAAATTTAGCTTATGCTACAACACCACTACCTCTGGAAACCCCGCGAGCAATAATTTAAAGTGCGTATTTCCCGATTTACACGCAAAGTCTCGTAATTGATTGAGTTTAAAATAAAAAGTCGTCAACTTGATCATATGTCCTTAGGAAACTAAAGGCAACACTGTCTTGCACTTGTCAGTTAAATACAGGTAGGTCATCGCAAAATAGTTAAATAAATATTCCTGCATTGTAGACGAGACATGTAACGTTAGCTACATGCTTACAGCCATGTATACGCTATCCTTAAACCTTAAACTTATCATACAGGCTGCAAGCATCATAAGTCACAGTGCATTTGTTAATATTTTGTCTCCAGCTTATGATAATGTTATTATGAATGGTATTTGAATAATTGTTGACATATTTAGAAAAACTCGTCTCGTGGCACATATTAAACTATAAAGAACAAAATAGACCAATCCAAAACATTGCTTGCTTACTGTATGTATGTTTATTTTCTCAGCAATTTCACAGTACACCCCCCCCCCCACAAATATAAGGACTTATTTAAAAAATTGAATAACATAAGGCTATAGTGTGAAATATAATAGCCCTGACATTCAGTTGTTTGTCTTTGTGACTGGGACACTAGTACCACTTTGGCACCGACTGGGTCAGACCATAATGCACCACTTTATCCTTTTTACTGTCATCAGTGGAGAGCTTCTCCTCTTGCCATTTATAAGCAGTAGCCAGGCCGGTATCAGTAACAAACACCTCAGCCCTGGGGTATGCTGCTATGTATAAGCTGTGACTATAAACTGTACAGACTATACTCTGCTGCTTAGTCTATTACTTTGCTTGAAATACCTGCATGATGAAAACATAAAAATAATGAAGGCACCGCTGATCATTTATGCCCTTTTGTACGGTGGCCGACAGGGGCAAACGCCCTGCAACTTAAGACAACACATGCAAATAGACAAAACACAAGCAATTTAAGAAAACATCTTAATTAATTTGACAACACATGTGCAGCATTCAGCAAACGCGCTGCAAATAAAAAACGATGCAAAAAGAAAAGCACACAAACCCCAAAAACAAATGCAACAAATAAACGCTGCATCCAGATTACACAACGGAAGTTCTCCAGACCTCTAGAGGGAGCAGCTAGTGGAACAGCTGGATTTTCAACCCCACGGGGAGAGAGCGCTCTGACTTTTTATTAGAGTCAGGTATGGCTGCAGCCTGGAGAACTCCCGTCTCATGCCTCCCGTCCATAGACTGTATATTACATTTATTTATATATATATACACACAGTCTATGCTCCGGTCTCATGCCCTCCCGGCTGGTGCCATCCCCGAGCTTCAACTTTTCAAAATAAAAGCTTGCGTCTGGTCCCTATGTCTTTGTACTTTGGTGTGTTGGATATTTTTGAACTAAACAGTACGGCAATCATGCTAATGAATACAATAACTTTTTCAGCAGATGTCTTACTTACAACACGATGGAGTTAGCAAAGCAGTTTTGTGTTTATATGTGCGAGCGGGATTTATTCAGTTTGATAAATCCCACGGTAAATTGGCTGGTTTACTAAACAGGGAGGGACTATAAATCCTGTCTGTTTTTTGTATTTCAAGAGCGAATTGCTCCACAATATGAATACAGATTGATCACCTATTTTTTTGGTAACCGTTGTTGTATAATCACAATATTACACTTGAGGAGGCCTATACTTCAGTAATGCGCCTTTCGGACTTCGAAATTAAACCTTCTCATGTAATATGGCTTAAACAAACGTCAACGTTAAACACTGATGCAGTTTTAAATGTTTTATCACCACGAGTTTACAGACGTCTCTGCTGATTGAGTATCACCTGTGACCTGAGCCGAGACACACCCACCAAACGAGAGAAAACATATCTCAAACGTAGACTTAATATTTACAGTCTATGATCTCAAAGCAGTTGCACACCGTTTCACTATGGTGCACACCGTTCTGAGATTGAACGTGCCCCGCCGGCTCTCTCTCTCTCTCTCTCTCTCTCTCTCTCTCTCTCTCTCTCTCTCTCGAAAATCCAGCTGTTCCACTAGCTGCTCCCTCTAGAGGTCTGGAGAACTTCCGTTGTGTCTGGATGCAGCGTTTTTTTGTTGCATTTGTTTTTGGGGTTTGTGTGCTTTTCTTTTTGCATGGTTTCATATTTGCAGCGCGTTTATGTATTTGGTTGTGTTGTGTGTATTTGCAGCGCGTTTGCTGAATGCTGCGCATGTGTTGTCAAATTAATGAAGATGTTTTCTTAATTTGCTTGTGTTTTGTCTATTTGCGTGTGTTTTCTTTAGTTGCAGGGCGTTTGCCCCTGTCGGCCACCGTACTTTTGCCCCCCCTCTCAGAGTAGGCTTTATTTACATACTGTGTGTTCATTATTAGTGTGTATGCAGAGTGGACGGCATAATTGTGTATGCCTGATGCCATCCAGTAATGCAATGTCAGTGTTTTATACCAAAAATAATATTTGCCATACCTGGGATGTTGCTGTGGTTTTAGAAGGAACTACATGTTTATCTTGTTTTGGTGTAGAATATGGTCAAACTATTTCACCAAAAGGCGCTGCATAAAAGTGTGATATAGTAATCCACCTAGAAATCATTATATAAAGTGTAGTCCTGATCTTTTTTTGCCAAATGAAATTATTTACCATGATAACTGCAGATTTAAAGATTTACTCCAGTTAAGGACTAACTTAATCCCCCCCCCCCCAGTCCATCTGAAGTCTGTAGACTGACCTCCATGTTGACATGGACAATGCAACCAATTGTTTGATATTACACCCCGGTCCCTGACCCCTGACCTCTTCGCCTTGTCTCTGTGGTCATCCATACCATTCTGTAGAAAAAACAATCAGGGTCATAGGTCAGAGCAGAAAGGTGTCGATAGGTCTGGTAGCTTGTCACTGAATAGTACCCTTTCATCAAGGTTCTGCTTATGTTCATGACTTGTCTACTTTCGTTCTTAGTGCATTTCTAAGAAAAAATAAATTTCCCATTAGATGCCACGTTAGCACTAATCCAGTGATAACCATGTTGTGTTACGAGACATGATGACAGGTCATAAAGTTATTTACCAGAAATAGAATATTTAGACCTCAGCAATCCCAATAAACTATGTATATGATTGTTTATCACATAAATTGTAAATGGTCAGCATTTATATAGTGCTTTTCTACCTTACCGGACAAAGCGTCTTACAATTGGCTTCTCATTCACCAATTCACACACACATTCATACACCAATGATGGCGGAGCAGTCATGCAAGGTGCTGGCGCATAGATTGTGAAAGATGGATTTTGCAGAACTGCAGCCGTGGAAAACCACAGGAAAACCATAAATAGAGCCATATTTAAACAACCTTGCCTTCAATCGCTTCCAGTAAATTGAGTTTTGCATGGGAAGTTGCAGAGGATCACTAAAGTCAGTCAATCACACTGACAGTTTAGGTGTCTTTGTGGGAAGTGTATTTTCCTATATGTGTTCCGATATAAAAGGCAGACAGAAATGTGATACTGAAGGACACGTGAACTTCCACCTCTTTGTTGTTCACTGTAACTGAGACACACACAGATGGGCATTTATATGGATGGAGGCAGGTTCAGGTGCAGGTCTGAGGAAATAATGTATTTTGATGCATTATAGTAGTTTGTTTGGTTCAGGCACAAAGTATATGTGCATGAACATTCACGTATTTAAATACACATAAACACTTAGTGAATGTGTTGTTGATGTGTGTTTAGGCTGTACTACGGGAGTGAGAATATTTCCACATAACATTGCTTCAGAGTTGTAGCAAATGAGTTAAACAGCACTAATGTGGTCACAACTGCTAAACCTGAATTACCGTTCTCCCGAAAAGACAGAAAACCTTTATCCCACTATCTCTCTTTGGATTGTCTCCGTCGCTCCTTTTCACCACCTTTATTATCATTACTGTGAACCATGAATAAATGAAAACATTTCCACTGTGTAACCAGATTAACAAAAAGATAGATCTACTATGCAGCAACAATGGAACAAAGTTGAGCTGGAACTGTGGCAGCACTACATCAGTGCTGCCACATATCAAAAAACCTATTGCATTATTTTCTTGTAATTTTATCATGTGTTCATATAATGTTATGTTCCAAAGAATACCTCTGAACTAAAATCCTGTCAATTTCAATAAAATTAGATTCAATCAATTTTTTTTGGTCACACAAAATCATAAAAAAATACATTTTCCTGTAAAATGTAATTATCAGTTCCTTCAATTTCTGCATTAAATTATTTATGTATGTTTGTATGATGGGGTGGCAGTCTTAGGTAGTGACGTAATTTAGGATCCTAGTGGCCTGAGGGTAGAAGCTCCTCCTGAGCCTCTCAGTGCTGGGCTGGTGTATCTGTTACCTTCTTCCTGACCTCAACAGGTTACCTGGGTGGCTGGGATCTTTAATGATTCTCCTAGCCTTATTCTTGCAGCGTCTGGTGTTTAGGATGAGGGTGGAAGAGGTGTGTCCGCCCACCCTCACCACCTGGGGTCTTCCCCTCAGGAGGCTGAGGATCCACATCCACATCCACATGCAATGTGAGGTGTTCTTAGACCTTGCCACATGCTTCTGGGGTTGTTGCCCTCCTGGAATTGTCGTTCCACTTTCTTCCCGTAGTCCCTATTTGCCTCCTTTACTGCTCTTCTTACATTGTGAGCTGCTGCTTTATAATTGTCCATGTTTCAAATAGATCATAACAGGTTACTTACAATGTCTGCTGTCTGCTACATAACACAGTATCAGAAAATCTTTATGATACAAAAGTTAGACCAGTTGTAATAACCAGTTGTGTTAGTGAAAAATATATGCAAGGTGTCTGTGTAGCTGTTAAGATCTTAACCTGCGCTCACTCCCTCTCTCATTGCCCACACAAGTGTGTGTGTGTGTGTGTGTGTGTGTGTGTGTGTGTGTGTGTGTGTGTGAGAACAGTGTAAACATGGTTAAGAGTGGGACCGATGCACATAGAGGAGTCAGTGGGGTTATGGAGTGCACACAGTATGAAGAGTCAGGGGTTAGTAAACACACTGTGCTGTATGGTCACTGTCAGCGAGGTCAGAGGTGACCGGCCACTATGAGCATCGTTGATGCCTGGCAGACACTGGCACTCTCCAATAGCACGGCGGCAACCGGCTCAGATGGCCAGCAAAGCAAAACAGAGTTGAGATTCAAGCACTACAACCTCACCGCAGAGGTGACCATTTTGACTAACTGGTCTAAATTATATTATAATAACCAAACTACTGGCTGTATTTGAGCATTTCTCTTCCCTGGCTTGTGTTTATAAGTGTATGTCTTTGTTTGAATATGTGACACGTACAATCTAATCACCTTGTCACAAAGTGCACAAATTAGCACTAGCTTTTAATCCTGTGTGTATGGAAAAGTGTGTGTGTGGGTCATGTTTTCAGCCCCATTGGACTCATGTCCGCTTGTAAGTGTTGGAGATTGGGTTAATTTTCTTCAGGTAAACAAAGGCAGCAGTACACATGCACACAGGCACACTGAGTAGGCTCAATAGATGTACTCTAGTGTGAAAGAGCATCAGGTGTGTGTAAACACAGCTCCATCCATTTGCCATATGCACGATCTCTCATGACCCGTACAGTGTATTTGCCTCTTCGTGACTAGACTCGGAAGGGATAAATGAGGAAGTGTCTTCATGGTGGTATGGATTTCCCTTAAATATAAAAAAGACAAACAAAAAGACCAAACAAACTCAAAACTGAAAACATTGTGTCACTGAGCTCAGATTTTTTTTAAACCCCAGGAATGACAGCTTGGCATGTGCTATGTGACAACATGACCCATGATTTATCAGAGGTGAGTGTGGGTGGGGTGTTTTAGGGCATGTGCTGAATGTGTGACTCCACTTCCTCATCTTATCTCCATTCCACAGTTTCATATCCTCTTTTGACTGACAGACAGTAGTGATGGTCTTACACAGTCTCTCTTTTCTCTGTAAGAATGGCGTCTCAGCTGCATCTGTGAGCACAGACTGCAGCTGGCCTGTTGTGTACGTTTGGAGAATTTGCTTGTTAGTATGAACTGCAGGGGTGTAGTTTGCAGTTGTAGCTCTTTGCAGCTTTAGCTCTTAAAGCTTTTTTTTAGACATATTAGGGCTTACTGTTCACTTACAAATTATTCTTCCTGGAAACAAGAAAAACGGGAATAATATGAGGCAATTTAACTTGGGTCTCTTGCAGTTTCACTTCTTTCAAGAAATCGTGTCTGTTGATGTGTATTGTGAAATATCTTGAAATAATTTGTGATTTACTTCAAGAAAATCAGATTTAAAGGCTCAATACAGCATTGACGATTTTAAGATAGATTTTTCCATCGGTTTATATTTGGCCCCCACACAAAGTCTTTCTATTTCAACGGTCGGCATTGCTGTTGAAAGTCTGTAACAACTGAAAATTCTTTCTTACTAACTAGGAACTATTATGACCTGTGCACTTCCTTAATGATATGCCCTCTGGGCTCCTTAAACAGGTTTTCCATTATGCAATTCTTAGTATTCTTTCTAGTAGCTTTAGACTAATGGCAACAAAACAGAAAGGCTGTTTCTCTCACAACATTTTTGATAAATTTCAGTCTGGTTTCGTATGAGGATGTAAAATAACCCACTGATGACTCATGACATGACTGTGCGAATATACTCATGTTGGATCTCATGTATGTTTTTGATTTGGAAAACCTTGACTTACTGATTAGGTTTTCCCCTGTCTTGAAGGGGTGGTAGAGATTGAAGGGGGGGGGGGGGGGGGATTAAATAACAGCTAACATCAGTTAGTTAATATCAGTAACTGTCAGGATTTGTTTTTGCTGCAACCCAAAATAAAGAATAAAGTAATTTATTTCACAATGTAATAACGTAATGGTATTTCTTAATTTATAAGGGTCACAGGGGTAACATGTTTCCTGTGACTATAAATCAATTAATCCTATTCCTATATATGTATGTTGCATATAGGCTACTCTACCCTTTTTTTTTTTTTTTAAAAGCGGACGTGTATCCATTTCAATGCATTCACCCTAAAGGTCAGAATACAGGTGCACTGCAACTTTAGTGGCAGCTAGTTGCCATGGAGATGTGAGAGACGGCTAGCTTGACTGTTTTACTCGTTTAGCCCTGGTGCTTCTATTCTCTGGTGGTCCAGAGGCAGCGTCTGCATCGCCTCGGCCGCCAGGTTGATGGTGTTCATCCCTTTCAAAGAACTTAAATATCTTTGACTGCTTTGGGTTTTTTTGTCAGTGTACGGTTCTTGTAAGTGGCTATTAAGTATTTCTAATTTAACTTGTTACAATATGGATAAATTCTGCGTTTGAACTAGGCTCAGAATAGGATTAAAGAAAAGGCATGCGACTGGATCTAACATTTGGACTGAAGTGTCTTACATAAGTTGTAGCAACTGTGTTCAGTAACTTACTCTTTAAAAGAAGTATAAAGGACAAAGGATGGGTTACCTTTGCAACTAGGGCTGGGACGATATGCTTTAGTCCCCATTCGATTGTTTATACGATGTATTGGTGCCGATTCGATTTGTGTTGGGATTTTCATTTATTGCGATTCGATATTATTGAGTATTAAGATTTTCTTTTCCTTCTTTAACAAAAACAAAAGTTGAATAATACACTTCTAGAGACAATATATCATGAGACAGTTCTAAAAACAAATTGTTTTCCAAGAAGAATGCACATCACATGTCAGTCTGACATTTATTTCGCTGGAAACGGATATAATGTAGTCGCCATCAATGGTACCGTATACACAGAAAATATTTAGGTGAATCATTGGTTAAAAATTTAAAATATTGATTCTGGGGAAAAGTAATAAATTGTTTTTCCCCCCCCCACTCCTATTTGTAACTACAATACATTGGTTACTGGCTAAATGTTGGACAAACCTGTACTGAAACATCTTGACAGTTGGAAATGCTGAGTGGTTGTTGCAGTTGAGTGCTAAAGGAATGTCCTGGAGCCAGGATTTTAATTCGACAGCTCAGATCATACATCACTTACCTCTTACACATAAACATTTAGACATGTATAGCACCAATTAACACACACTGCATAACAAGGCTAACATTATCTACATTACATAGGCTAGCGTATTTAGCTTTTTCATCCTGGGGAATACAGGAAAATCACTACTGTATATATGGCTCTCAAGCTATTGCTGTATATTTACATAAACACAGTCTTCCCCATGACTTGGTTATCTCTTATTCAAACCTGTGTGATATCACTGCTTAGCTGAAGAACTGAATGGATGCTCCTTCATCAATCAATAGCAGGCGCTCTTCTCATTTCAGAAGGGCTGTTATCTGCTGGGATTACTAACAATGAAAACAGCAGCGATTTTAGTAACTGAGTTTATTGACATTTTTATTGGGCAATCTGTTCCTCCTCTCTGTTAATGTTAGCCATAGCCCGTGGCAGAATCATCTGTAGTGGAAATTCAGTGATGTACTGTATAAGGTTGTGTGTGGGCGTCTGTGTATAGAGACACAGCATTCCTTTGTCTGCACTGCTTAATCAAAAACTGTCCCCATATTTGGTCAGAGGACAAGAAATGGATGCTGATCTGGCACACACAGCACAGGGGAAGTGCTCTTGTAAACTTATCTTATTGATTATTGTCCTCTTGACCCCTCCTTGAACGCTTCCTGTGTTTTCAATTGTTTCTGTCCTCTTTTCCTTAGCATTTCTGCTTTCACTCTCTGCAGTTATTTCTTCTTCGTCCTCTCAAAAGTGTGAAGGGCTCAAAAGGCACAGCCACATTCTTCATACTAATAGTTATTAGTTTACAACTAGTGAGAGTGGGGGGAGGAGTGGAGCGTTTTGTAAAGAACAGGTTTTGGTGTGTGACAGCCATAGTGAAATACATTTTGTGTGTGATGTCTGTACCTTATCTCACAACTCATCTCATAAATGCCTTCCATTCCATCTCACCATACATGTGACTTCCTCCTATGCAAAAAGAAATGCTGTACAGCTGGTTGGCTGGTTATTGCACTACTCTGTCTCTATTACACACAATCACACACATAGATCACCACTTTTGTTAAACAAATTGAAATAGGGTGCTCTAAAAATAAACATCTAGTGGCTTAGTGCATTGTGATTAGGACATCCAGCCATAGCAGCCCATATAGCATCAACTCTTGATACACATTTGTTTGTAAATCAACTGGAGGTACAATACAGAGATCCATGTAATTGTAATAATAATAATAATAATAATAATACAATAATATTCCCTTTTATTTGGTTTATAGACTCAGGGATGGCAGGTGATATGTATCATTAAACCACAAAAGCAGCCTTAATACTCAAATTACACAACTTGAGGTCACATCAGGTTGTATGATGTAGCACTTATAGTATGATGAGGACATGTTTGTTTTCATAGCCAATCATTGGCAAAGGATTGTTCAAACTTATAGAACTTTCATTGAGAAGATACCAAATATTTAAGGCTGATGTAGAAGATAATGTGTTTAAAATGACGGTCATTATGCCTATAAAATGTCCTTTTGATGTGAAGCAAGGTTATAATCGTTAATGAAAACGAACGAAATAACGGAAACTAGGTGGGAACAAATATTGTCGTTAACTGAAATAAAAATAAAAACGAGGCAATACAAAAAACGATAACTAACTAAAACTGTAATGCCTGTTTGCAAAACTAACTAAAATAAAATGATTTTAATTATCGAGTAAATGTCCTTAGTTTTCCTCTTTGTCAATGTCTTTCATAGAGCAAATAACGTTAAATCTTTCAGAGTTGACATTTCCGACCATAGACCTGTTTTATATAGTCTATGCCACAGACATGTAGTTTCCGAATGGGAACCCAGAAATTCCGACATTCCATGTCAAATTGAACACAACGTAGTCCATGCCCGTCGCCTGGCATCATGACAGTACCGAAAGTCGGAAGAAAGCGGCAGCGTCCTATATGATTATGACTGTGTCAGATAATGTCAGATGCAGTGGAAGGTGTTAAAATATGTGGACATTTTATTAAAGGGAAAAATCCCACGAATTTGAAAGTACATTTAAACATGTGCACAAGGAGGCTAACCTAGCTTACCTTAACAAGGTAGAGGAGAACGCGAAGCCCCCTGCGACCTGATAGCTCCTGGTTAGTAAATACGCAGGAACACTAAAAGTGGGAGGAAGCATGGGTTAATATGTGTATTGATACTGGGATGTCTACGCAACTGTGTGAGTCGAGTGACTTCAAAAAGTTCGCCACTTTACTCAAACCGAAATTCAAAACACCTGTTCATGTCTGTCTTCTTTAGTCTATTGGCTATTTAGGGTTACACATGTTGCACTTACTGCAGCGTCTTGTGTAGACTGTTTACATATTTGTGCTCATCATATGTACATTTTATGTACTGGTGTTATTGTTGAATACATTGTGAATACATATTTCTAAAATTGTATGATGTTTTGGTATAGTTATTATTACACAATACTTTTTCTGACCTTTTTTAATCTTGGCCCTGACAAATAACCCATATTACAAAAAAAGACTAAAATTAACACTAAAACTAATAAAAACTGAACTAAAACTAAGCATTTAAAAAAAAAAAAAAACTAAACTAGCAAACCCGCTTTAAAAAAAGAATTAAAACTAAACTGAATTTGAAAACAAAAAGTCAAAACGAAATAAAAATAAAAACTAATGAAAAATGCAAAACTATAATAACCTTGATGTTAAGCTTTAACAAAATGACATCTTTGTTTGATTATTTCCCTCAGCGTTAGTACCATCATAAAGCTTCAGATAAAGAGTATGTATGTGATACATATTTACATCATAGAGACAAAATGCTAGGAAAACATTTTGTGTGCAAATGCATGTAGAAATGGTCAAATTGTAGACCCATCATCTGCGACCCTAGCTATAACTTCTGGTATATTGACAGCACTGTTTGTCCTACTTAACAGAGAGATAGCCCTAGGTTAGCATAGCTGGTTTAAACCTCACTCAGACATATCATTACAGTCGTTATTGAAATAGAACAAACTTAGTCTATATGTAGTATTTATTTGCAGCCTCTTTGCAGCCATGGTGACTGAGGGAGTAAACGAAGAGAAATTTGTCCTGCGGACAAATAGACGAGGGTCTTGGCTGGTGTGTTTGTGTATGTAGACGTATTTATGTGTGTGTGAATGTGTGTGTTTGGGTCCTGTCTCATCCATAGGCCATTGTCAAAAGAGTACAAGGCTGTCTTGGTCAATGATTTCCCCTCCTACACATACACCTTATGATTGGCCAGACTTGATAGGAACGCAGCTTTCCCAACCAATAAGCTAAGGGCCTGGGGCGTTCCTGCCCCTGGACCAAAATAACCCAGTAAATACACTGCAGGCACTATGAGAACTGGAGCTGGTCCACTGTTGAATGCTTTGTGTACAAACAAGGGATTCTTGTCAGCCGGGTACTGCTGAACCATGCTGGCCAGTGTTCTCCTCTGTTGTGATAGGCACAACTAGCTGAGTGGCACTTTGATACCAGTGTTTGTGTTTCTGTATTCAGGGATACAGGATGGTGTAGGAGAGTATGAATGGAGGCTTACTAATAACTGGGTTACATTCAGTGATGGAAGAGTTTTATTAACACATTATGCCCAGAGAATCCATCAAACAAGCTGCTGCACGTAATGGGAATTCTGCATGTGGCCTTTACAATATGTCTGAGTGGATGTAATTGTAACAACCTGAGTTAAAACATAATTGATCTTAAACCTGGTGACTCTGCATTTCAGTTTAATGAGTTGAGCTAACAGCAAGGTCTAATGAGGTGGAATGACTTCACTGATAGGTACAGTTTTTGGTATCAACAGTAGAAGTCAGAGTCCTGACACTTCATAAAAGGGTGTAGACTATAAGCAAACATTGTAGATTGCTTAATCAAAAACATTTTCTGAAGTTTGGTCCTCTGGAACTTTTATAGTAATGGCCCAAGATAACAAACATCCTCTTTATGTTGGACCTGTCCATGTACAGCATTTCCACATGTTCTGAAGTGAAAATATTCTGCTATTATACATGATCTCACCACTAGGAGGCTCTTTTGGCTGTAGTTCCAATGAGACAACCTGTACGGGGACCAAAGAGGGAAAAGTTACATAGTATGCCTTTAATGGTCCTGTCAGCAAGTGGTCTTCATTCTACCTTCTGTTGTTTGGAGTGTTGGAGGGATGTGCTTGTGTGTATCTTGTGTGTGTACACACAAGCACACCCAATATTTGATTGAGACGGTTGAGTAATTCACAAGCAGGAGTAATTCATGACGTAACTACTGTTTCTTGTAAACACATCTGTTACAGCACATTTTCAGAGTTCAGTTTTATTTCAATCTGAACTCACTTGCCTCAAAGAATTCAGCCAATCAATGAAAAGTAAACATATAGTCCTATAGCTCCACTTTACACGCAAAGTACAGTTTATTTGGGACTGATAGGAGAGTTTACACTTTTCATCAGTGATGATTAAAATGATGTTGACACAAAACCAGATAAAACTAACCCACTTTTAAATCAGTGTGTGTGTGTGTGTGTGTGTGTGTGTGTGTTGACAATGCAGACAGAGCAGAAGTGATGCAGCACACATACACTCAAGCAGAGGCCGTCCCAATGTGTGCACAGGTATATACACAGTTTCTTTTATTGGGTTACTTGTCCTATAGTATACACAGACAAGCTTAGCTTGTAAGTGAGATTTTTTTAGTCTACTGACAGCCTTGGATTCATAACATTTTGTTATATCAGTGTAGTGTTTTAAGAGAAGTGGGCGTGGTTAGCTGATAGACAGGGCCAGACTGACATGTCACATGAGGGGGTGTGGTGTTGTTGATCTGATTTAATCTAGCCATTGCAGGCGTGTGGAGATGGATTGAGGATTGATACAGGAAGCAGAGGCGGAGAGCCTCAAGCGGACGGACGCTACAGGCCACACATGCTGGAGACAAACATTTTGGAAGACTGATTCTTATTGAAAAGACTGTTTGAGAGACGTTTTCTTTTTTCCCACAACACAACTTTTTGTAAATACACCTTTTAAAACCTGAACCACAACACGGAGAGCGGGCTTGCTGAGTCCCGACGCGGACGAAGGGCTGGTGCAGACCCGACGGCAGAGAGGCTGGGACGCACATCAAAGCGCGCTGGCCGTCTCGACGAGGAAGACACCAAAAGCTAGCAGGCCCAGCTCCGAAAGGCGGAACACTAAACGACACAGCGGCTGGGTGAGTCAGTTTAACACAGCGCAATTCCTCTAAGGTAGGAAAGTATACACTCATCCAGGCCAGTTTAGGTCTCTCTCACGTTAAATGCATCAGGCAGAGAGAGGAGACAATACCAGTTATGTTACACGCTAGGTTAGCCTTTAGTAGCTGTGTTTCTTTGTTATACGAGCCCAGGTGAGCTTAGCGTTGTAACAATTGCGGGCTATCATCTGGGATATGAATGTTTTGCATGTGTTATTCAGGTTTGTGTTAAGTCAGGCGTTGTGATTTTGGTGTACTACTGTTTAGGTTTCTTTTGAAATGGTGAGTCGGCCTGTGTTTGGCTAGGTTTGTTGTTGGACTTTGGCTGAATAGACCCTGAGAAAGTTGAACTATGTTTTGAGATGTTCGCGAAAGTCGCAACGCAGCGAGGCTGGCCTAAAGAGGAATGGGTAAATCTGATTCAAGGGTCCCTAACAGGCAATGCTCAGGAAGGTTATGTTGCTCTAGACCTCGCTGAGGTTGCCGATTATGATAAGGTGCAACAGGCAGTTCTAAAACCTTACGAACTCATCCCAGAGGCATATAGACAGCGATTTACAACCTGGTCAAACCTACGTAAACTTTGCACGTGAACAAGAGGTAGATTTTGATCAATGGCTAAGAGCGGGAGAAGTTTATGCCTTCAAGAATCTGTGTGAGCTGTGTGAGCTGATGGTTATTGAACAGTTTAAGCAGAGCCCAACTAAGGTCATACAAACCTATTTGAATGACTTGGATGTTAAAACTGTCTAAAGTTGCTGAAGCAGCTGACAACTATGTCCTCATTCATAAGGACTCTTGGTGTGACAAACCCAGTGGTCAGGTTAAAATGACAGGAGAGTTTTGAAAAACGTCCTGGTGATAAAAATGGTGGTGGGCCAACAAACTAAGCCTTCTTCTTCCCCAGTAGACATAATTTGCCATGTTGGTCACATCAAGTCCTGCTGTCCTGCTCTCCAGAAAAAGAAGAGGGTGGTTGTTCTGTACCTTGTACTCTTATTGGTTTGAACCCTGTTAACAAACATGTAAAAGCTATTGATAAAGCTAACTTGGAAATGGTGGATGGTTTCTTGTGTGATGGTATGGTTGCATTTGAGGAAGGGGTAGTTTAGGCACCGGTTGAGGGTTTTCGAGGTGTGCCATCCAGATGTTTGTAAGGACTAACATTTTTGGTTAGGTGGCAGTGGCACCTGAATTTCTGGTGAAGGGTGTTAATTTCCTGTTAGGAAATTATTTAGCTGGTAGACAGGTTGGGGTGACCCCCCTGTTGTCCCTCAATTCCATGTGAATTGGCAGCGATGTTTTGGAGGAGGAATATGCAGAAGCTTTTCCAGTTTGTGTAGTCACCCGGTCTCAAGCTAAAGCTGTTCCAGACCCTACTGTGGTGACTTAGCGTTGTAACAATTTCATTTAGTAAAGTAGTTACATAAATGTAAGGATATTCTATATTATTTCAATAGTGTAAGTTTACAAGTTTTGTGCTGCACTGTAGCATCTTAAATGTTCTAAAAAGCTGTTTTTCATGCGATCATCTTTTTAATATCACAACTAATCAGTGATTCCAGTCTCGGAAATATATTAAGATCTATTTGCGTCATAGGCTATCTGCAGTGGTTCAGTGCTCTGTGGTCGCTTTGCCAGTACATATTTTCTATTTTCAAGGAGCATCTGTTTTGTTTTTGTGATTATTCCAACGCCCATTGACTATTCTCTTAACAATACAGTGACTGACTTTCAGTAAATGATAAATGTATTGCTATGGAACGTCTCTTTTTTATTACGATAGGGCATAAGTGTGTTATATCTAATGCTGAGTGGACACATTCTCATAGTCTATGACAATAAACAAAATCATTGTCATTTTCTGTCCTCAGGATTGTGTATAGACTTGATATCTGTTAAGTCTTAATGCGCATGCAGGTTTGTATGTGCATTTTTGTGTGTGTGTGTGTGTGTGTGTGTGTGTGTGTGTGTGTGTGTGTGTGGTAGGGTAACAGTGTGTGGGAGTGCAATTAAAGAAGTAAATTTGCTGAGTCACTGTCCCATAGTTGAGAAAAACACGCACACAATGTCCTGGCAGACAAAATAAAGAACTTCTTCCAGGGTCTATTCGTGTTTATGCATGCACATGTGTAGGTGTTACTGTATGCAAATGCTGTACACTGTTTTAGGAAGGAGGCTGGACTGAAGGAGGAGTTCCATATTAGAGTGAAATCGGGGAAAAACAAGAGAGGGAGATAAGTTTACTGGACACAAGGCTGTCATTGTTGTCAGACTACGGCATTCAGGCTAATTTAGGGGAAGAGTGGGAGGAGAAATAAGGAGAAATAGGAAGCTGAGCTGGTGGTTAGAGAGAAGGAGGAAGGTGACTAATAGTGACTGTCACTCAGCCTACTGTAGCTCGGCCTGTGGAGGGAGAAGTGCCTTCACAACCAGTGAACCGGCATATGAATGCATTAGTTGGCTGGGCCCAGACAGCAACAACTATCTCTCTGTCAGGGAGTGTGTGCATTAACACGTGGAGGAGCAGATCTCTGTTGGATACACAATGTTGTCTTTGGGATAGTTGGAGAGTTTCTGGTAAGGATCTGAGTTTATACTCTACTATATGTATTGGTGTCAGTGTTTCTCACTGCCTGGCTGTTGAATACGGCAATGTGAGCTTCATTCAGGTTAATATGCCTTTATATCAGAAATTAAACAGAGCATGTCTAAGCAGGTTTTGTGTATTTTTAATAACATGCAGTACCTTTTAAATTGGAAAAGATGCAGTAGCAGCAACAGAAGCAGCATTGGTTCAATTACTGTTGACAATAAACTGGTTGTTACATATTATGGTTTGACATTTCCAAAACATAAATAGCAACAAGAGATCTCGAGTCATCACTGCATTGTTTAGCAATGTAATGATTGTTTGTTATGTGCAGCTAAGTGGAGGCAGTATGTCAGAGTGATGGTACTGATAGGGTGGCAGTCTGGTGAGGAGACAATGAAAGTTACTACATGAAATACAACTTCTCTAATGTTCTCACTTGTATACCAAAATGGCTCAATTTAAGAAATAAAAATGGTAAACTGAGGTCAGACTATTGAAAGATATGTGTTTGGAGAGCACTACACCTGCAGCACAACAGGGTGACTAAATGTACAGTATATCTGATCTGTCAATACCTGTGCATTGTTTTTTGTTACTCTGTTCTATATATGACTTGTTTGTGTACATGTTCTGCACAGAGCCTTTCTGACTTCAGATTGAACAAAATGTACTTTATTTTTCCTTTTAATTTTTCAAGGATCGTATAAGAAGTGGCCATCAATATCAAAATGTTACAAGCTAAAATTTGCATCTAAAGAAATTGTGGCATGACAAAGCTTTTGTACTTGTCCTGGGTTTCCTGCAGAGGAAGTTGCTTCACCACTGACAAAACTAGGAGTTGTGAAAACTGATGGAAGGAAACGGGAAGTGATGCATTGTGGCTGTAATTGATGATGCTTGTCTATTGTCTTTCCTGTATCTCATTGTGTTGTACTTTTGTACAATTTTGATATGGCTAAAAGTGTGTTTGTGCTGAAAACCTGTTGTCCTTTCCCCGCTAGTTTCACATCACTCTCTTCTCTATTATCAGTGATGCAGAGTGACCTGAGGAAAGCAGGACTTTGTTGACAGATTACCTCTGGACAAGGGTGTCTCTTGGTCAGCTATTTATAGACTGTGTTTAGAAGGTGACAGGCATTCTGATTCACACACAATGTTGATTAGTGGTGATTCATTCAGATAACCTTCAGAAAGTTGGTTACTGTGCAGAAAAGTTACGCTGTGGGCACTTTATGCCAGTAAATTACACACAAGTTTCTATTCTATTTACAAACAATCTAAGGACACTGATCATTTTACAGCAGCTGCTGTGCATCCAACCCCAACCATGCAAAACTGTATAACAAAAGGAAGAGGGTCTAGTGTTTTGAATATTGTATTTGAGTGCACATCTAGGTTAGTCTTTTTTTGTTATAGAAACCCTATACAGTATAAGAACATGTTTAAACCTACTCATTTGAAAAACGGAGCTGTTAAAACAGCTACAAACCAGATAGGAGCAACAATTTGCTGTATGAAAAAAACTGAACTAATTAACTAAATCAAAGGTGTCTCTTGTAACAGAATTAAGCCTTAAAACAATGGAAAATATCATCTCTTCACACCATTCAGTGTGTGTTTATACTTAGGTCAAACCATGGTCTGTTGCTTCCTTCGCTTCCGCTCTGGAAATTCTTCTCTTTTCTAAGTTCTTCAGTGTGTGTTGCACACCTGCTGCTTCACCCCTTCACACTCTAGTCCCAGTCACATATTTTATGTTACTGCTATTCATTCCATCTGTCCATTTTGCAGTTTTATGTTTTACTAGTACAGTGCTCATTGAAAATGTGCCTGTCTGGAACGGGCCGATTGTTTGGCCTGTGGTATTGCTGCTTGTAGAATTCTCCAAAACCAAATTGTACCCCAAAAGTACTTACAGAAGGACCCCAAACCACTTAATATGCAACTACACTGTACAGCCTACTACTGACTTACAGTGTAGGCTACGTCTACATCAGAGGAAGACATTGTGCTTCTATATTTACCTGACAGAGAATGTGGCAGATTCAGAATTTAATCACAAAATATCACAATTAAAATGTGGAGTAATCAGACAGTAGCCTCATGGACTCATGGCAGTGTGCTACCCACCCGGCCCGTTATGGGAGCTAATCAGCACCTATCTGGGTTAATCAACCACAGAGACAATCTCACATTTAGCTCCGGACTGTTTAATGACGGTGGCGTCATTAATTGTCTCGTCTCTCGTGCGATGTCCATGTAAGCAATCCGCTGTTGCGCCTGGAAAGCGAAGAAAAGTTTGGTTGTTAACGTTATATCCAGTAATCATGTAACGCAAAACAGTCAAAGTCAAAGTCGTTGAACCTCCCCCCGATGCTGTACAGACCGTCGTCAACATTTCTGCAATCAACCTAGGGGAAAGACTGTTAAAGTATTCAGTGTTGTGTCGAAGTTTGTTCTTTACTCTCTACTTTATTGTGATTGTAGTAATCTATTGGCTGTAATAAATATATAGTTTTTTGTGAGGGAGATATATGTTATAGGTGTAACGTTACAGGTACCCTGGTAATAGGTGTATGATTTGCTTTTTTTAAACGGCAGTATTAAGTATAAGTTATAAATGATGAAAGTTAGAGGCAAACTTTGCAAAAGTGTACTGGAGTCAAAGCCGGTACCCTCCCTCTCCCTGCTGCTGTAAAGCGTTCTGCGTGTGGCGTCTGCCTGTGACGTGCAGGTTACCTTCCCCCCAAAGACAGACACACACACACACACACACACACACACACACACACACACACACACACACACACAGGCGTCCACTTTATTAGATAAATAACCACTGTCAACCAGACCAGTGGCCTTGGTCTGAAATGCTGCATTTTAGGGATCGACCGATACTGGTTTTTCAAGGCCGATACCGATTATTAGTAGTTAATGAAACTGATAACCGATATTTGGAACCGATATGCACATACAATGAAAATGAAAATCATGAACTCAAAATTAAGATTTTGGAACTTTACAAACTCCAACACAAAACTTAAAAAAAATGCTTTAAGCAATTATTTAACAAATTAGAAACTTTCAACATAATACACAGTAAAAGATAGTCAGATAGTGTTGTGCCGGGACATTAAGTCAGAGTCAGTGGTGAGTGAAACCGGAGCAGAGAGACAGACAGAGCTGTAGCAGAGCCAAAGTAGCACACTTTTTAATTAACTTCATCGGTTATCAAGCAAATAAAACGCTGATACAGATGATCTGCAAACTGCCAAAAAACGGCATGATAATCGGTCTACCCCTACTGCATTTATCTTAACCATACACATTTTTATTTTTTATCATGATTTTATGTTGATGAGGCTGCTTACCCTTACTGCACATATTATGTACACTATTATGACAACTATTATGATGTGTTGTACAACGGGCAGTGTGCAATTTTGTTGACTGGTGGCAGTCTGTGCATGCAATATGAGCATGTCAATGCAGAGTGGTAACAGTGCGTGCGTGCGTGCGTGCGTGTGTGTGTGTGTGTGTATGGGAATGATAATGATGACCTAAGATGACCATGACCTAAGATGACCATGTTGTGTTGAATTTCCTAAACAGCAGATACTGTTTGTGTATGATTCCAAGGCAAATTTCCTTTGGGACAGTTCAAATCTATCTTATCTTAACCAACCATTTTTTTCTGTTTCTTTCTTTCTTTTTGTCTGTTTTTGTTTGTCTTTTTCATTTCATACCTCCATTGCCTTTCTTCATCTCTGCCCCATGATGTCCCCCTCACAGATTGAAATCCACTTTCTTCAACATCCAGACATGTAGTCCGCAGCATAAGCAGAGCGTACTTCCTCTTGTGAACTCTTTTTCCTCTTAAACAGGTAATTGCATGTGTTTGTCTCTGTGCACAAATGTGCTTCTATATTATACTGTAGAAATCCACCCATTCAGTGATTGTGGAGCTACCCTGCATTAACACAGCTGGCAATCCTGACTTGAATGACTTAAATAGAAATGGGAATCATTATTTCTAGTTACCTCATCCACTCTGGTGTGCATACACAACCCCTGTATGCTGTAACTACATCCCTAATACAGTATCTGTTGTAATTAGTACAAGTGAGGTGGTAGCATGAATATTTTTTATGCCTAAAGCAGCAATTGACCCAACAGAATAGCAGTTCTGAGTGTTTGAAAATGATCTGACTGTCCGTCCGTCTGTCTGTCTGTATGTCTGAATAGTTCAATCTGTTACGTCGTGAAGGGATACAGCTGTTTGTGTGTGTGAAACCAAAGAGGCAGGGGTAATGACCCCATACTTGCCATTGCCAGCCATGTCACATAATCCTTCCAACGTTACTCGTTGAGTGTGTGTGTGGGGGCGGTGATTTAGTTATATTGATAATTTAGGTTTGTTTACATGTTCTGAAAGACTCTACTCAAAAGCTGTTTGACGCTGTAGAGGGCACAAATGCATACAGACACATATACACCAAACAAGCAACAAAAAACACACCCAGCTCAGGGGAACAGGGTGTTCCTGAAAAGGAGAACAGAGAGCAGAGGGGGTTATTTTAGTCATTAGAGCAGGCAGACAGAAAGCTTAATGCGGAAAGGGTGTGTGTGTGTGTGTGTGTGTGTGTGTGTGTGTGTGTGTGTGTACGCGCATGTGCAGTGATGGAAAGACTGCTGAAGTCTGCAGTGCATTTGTAACCTTTGTGATATTAACATAAGGTGGTTGGACTAAGCCTTCGATAACCTGTACCTTAGTATCAAAGTATCAAAAGTGATTATCAATGGTTACACAAATGCTACAAAATGATTTTACCAAGAATGACTTAAACTTCACGTCTTTACCCTGTCATGACTAAGGTTGAAGTTCTTTAACAGTATTTATAATGTGTGTGTGTCTCAGAGCAGGGCCTGGCCAGGTTAAGCTTACTCTGTGCCAGACATTTGAAGAGATGTACAAGCATATGTTTGATCTCCAGGCATTTCTTTCTACTTTTACTCGCCATGCCAAATTGCTGTGATCGCAATACAGCAATAGCATTTCTTTCTTGTTTCTGCACAATTATTGTCTTTGAATTTTGTGCAGCAGCTGTTGCTGCATACGTGTGAATGCACATGTGCTTTGTTGTAAGAAAGCACCTGAGTGTATGTGTGTATATTCAGATCCCACATTTAACTGCTCAATGTTGGCTGTTGAAAAGGCATTTCTTGGCATGGCACAGTCAATTCTAAAAATACACACTCCACAAATTAACACCATGTCTCTGAACACAGGTGCTATGGCCCCACACTGCCCCCAAATGTGTGTGTGTACTTGTGTGTTTGTGTCTATGAATGCGTATGTGTTACACTTTGCACATGTATGTATAGGAAGAAACTAAAGTGGTGCACAGCATGTTTAATTTATTCTAATTTTCCATTGTGTGCTTATTGTTGGCATGTATGTTTGTGACTAATCTGTGGCACAATCCAGAGTTGACCTCTGATCCGGGCTTCCTCCGCTCTACATCCTCCCACTGGCTGTCAGTGTTTGAAGTGAAGGGGCTGTGACATCACAGCGTTGGACACACAATGGCCGCTGTGTGCTCTTACTGCGTCAGATGCCTGCTTACCCCAATGGATGTCAGGCAATGGGAAGGCCCATGTGGGAGATCATGCTGCCTGATAGCAGTGTGTCACCATATGATATCAGGAAGTGATACCCTGTCAGTGTCTATGTGTTAAAGGACATTAGGGGTGGTACGGTTCATGAAAAAACATCCGAACCACTTGGTCCGCTTGTCTCGGTTCGGAGCGTGTGTGTGCCGCACGGTTCGATGCATGCGCAGTGTAACCTCGTGCCCGTCAGGTGCCCGTATGTGACCTCAGACAGTGTGTTTCCCTTTCGCGCGAAAGAAGAGGTGTGGACAAGTTACCAACAAAACGTACAGCTAAAGACTGTGCAAAACATTTCAGACCGTCCTTGCCAACCTGTAAACATTTTAACATCAATGTACTGTAACGTTTTGTCACTCTAAAGTCTCTGAAGCGGCTGCAGTTTAGATCCTGTCGGGTCTCTGCAGCGGGCGGGGCTGCTCAGTTCTCCCCGCGACTGACGCGCGCACACACACAAACACACACACAAACACACACGGTGGATGCAGGAAAAAACGGAGATGAGACGTATACAGGAGGACCTGACAGCTACGCTCGTTATTGTAAGTGCAATGATAAGTCCAATAAGTACTTTATCAAACCGTATGACTGTGTGTCCCAGCCCAGGCCAGGATAGGAAATTAACTAACAATGTTAACGGTTTGACGTATTCTGACTTATTCAAAAGACGGAGCTTTAAGAGTTCCTCTCTTTTTCTTTTAAAGGATACATTTTTGTAAGAGCTACACTGAAGTAGGCAGTTTGATAAATGCAAGTTATTTCAATTGATATTCTGTAATATTTCAATCTTCATGTGCTAAAAAGGCACAAAAGTTCCTGTAGATGGCAATACACATTCTCCTTTTTTTGCCAAATAAATGAAAAGCAGGTTGAAATCATCAATGTCTTCCCTCTTGCTGTATCAAAATCTCACCTAGCTTTCCTCATGGTCCCAATAATGTGCTTAAAGTCAAGTCAAATTCAGTTTGTGCATGATTACATGATATAACTATATAATTATGTAATACTGTATCCTACATTGTGGATAATTAAGCTATATATCATATGCTGAAGTATATTTCTGGAGTGTTAAAGATTAAAAGAAAAAATAACAAGAACCGTACAGAACCGAAAACCGTGACCCTAAAACCGTGATACGAACCGAACCGTGGGTTTTGTGAACCGTACCACCCCTAAAGGACATATATATCATGTATCATTGCTTCGTCACAGTTGGAGGCTATGATACACATAAAGCCTCATATAGCTTCACCTCTGTTGGAAAGTTAGGTAGTTTTATGTAAACATTGTTGCCACTGCATCTGGTGTCATAAGCAGTTTCATTTTGCAGAGCTTGGAGATTTCAAATAGCAGTTTTAATTAATATTGGCCAATGAATTGCCTGTAATCTATGAATGTGGAAATGTGTCTGAGAGCCAAACTGTGCCAGTGCCACATATGCCAGTTCTCCTAAAAAACAGTAAATAACACTGTCGCAGTGCTGATGTTGTGTTATGGAGTAGTAGCTATGAATAAGTTGGAGAAGTGTTGACATTTCTGCATTCCATGTTCAGCTGATATTCCATAGTGCAGAACAGTTAAACTAGCATGTACAGTGTATACTTTATTATTTTTATATGGGAACCAGACAAATCTGCGAGCTCATGTTTTATTTGCTCTGGCAGATGTGTTGGTCACCCTCCGCTTTAGACAGATTTCCAGCAACTCGAGATTTGACAGGCCAATCACAACTGTTTATCTAATATTGGGTATTTTTGAGACGAACACTGTAAAGAGGAGCGCCGTTGAGACATTTACAAAAAAAAATAAACAACCAATGTGGCTGCAGCTGATGTGGAACATTCTGTTGAAGCTGCTATCACGTAGCCTGACCAAATCACGAAAGCATCTGCCAGAGCAAATAAAACATGAGCTTGCAGATTTGTCTGGTTCCAAGGCAAAGTAAAAACACCTTTCATCTTAAAATTCTAATGGCAAAAATGGCAACACTTGATGCTACATCATCACAGCTAATTTTTTTCCATTGTTCACGTTGTTGGTCTGTCCAGTTGCGTCCAGAGGCATTTTGGTCTAATGCCCCTTGGAAATCGAAAATATGAAATGAGAGGTTTCAGACTACTTTGCATTTGCGATTTGGTCTGGCGATGTCAGGCTAACACTTTATGACTTTCGGTTTAGCATGTGTAAAGCTACATGAGTTAATTTATTGGACCTGTATAGTGGAACGTCATATGGTTAGCTATGCTCTATTTGGTGGTAGTCAAGTCAGTTTTATCTTTATTTATAAATATAAAATATGTGTTTTGTTTAAAATCACAAAATACTGTCTGTACAGCCTACAGGTCTAGCCTTAGATCTTCGAGTCATAGAGCATATGTCCTCCTCTGGCTGGCATTCCTACCTTGACGATTGAGTTTGGAGATGTAATCACCCCATTTGTCATACTCTTTAAATACACTGACTTTGTAGAATTCCACCACTGTGTATATGTGCGAACACACTTGTTTGTTTGTCAGTGTAAATAAGCATCTTGAAAAGGGACACCTACTATTACTACTACTACTACTACTACTACTACAACAGGGCCTGCCTCTGAAGCTTCAGATGTTGGCAGTATGTAGTTGTTCCAACATCATCAGTAGTTGTCAGCGTTATAGGAAAATCCGTGCTGTGATTAGTGTGTCTCTACTTATGTGCTTTTTGTTTATGCAGAGTCCGTTTTGTCAGTTTGAAGCTGCTTGTGGAGTCGGCTTGTCCTTGAGTCCAAGTTCGGGTACATGTTTGTGTTGGAATGTGTGTGTTTCAATGCGCATCTGCATGGGTGTGTGTTATTCATGTGGGCCATCCAATGGGCACAAAGCGGGCAGTGTGTTCCCCCTCGGTTGCTGAAATGTACACTTCGGACAACAGGCGGCTTCAGTCCTCAATAGGAGCTGTCCTTCTTATTGTACCTCACGCACAATGAGCTTTTCTCTCTCTCTCTCTCTCTCTCTGTCTTTCTCTCTGTGTCTTTCTCTCTTTATGACCATGTACAGACAGTGTTTCTGATGAGAGACTGGAGGAGTCATATTCTGATTGGTTGTTTAGACCCTGTCACTGCTCTTCTGTATGAAGTTGTCTCACAGTGCATTACCATCAGCTTAGACATTAGAATACAGTAAAAACCTTGCCCTTAACAGGTTTCATTACACGTTTGAGTCCAGACGAGCTTAGTCATTCAGGGGATGAACACAAGTAATTGCAGAAGGGGAACTATCAGTCCTGGTACTCCCCAATGAGTTGTGAGTGTGTATGCGTGAGAAAGAAAGTTGAGGAGGTGTTGTACAGGGTTTATGGGTGTTCCCCGTCGTCCTTCTGCTCACATGATCACCCAAGAACAACAAGACCACATGACTCCACATGATCTTTCGCTGTTATCGAGGAAGTACCTCACAATTCACCCTTTTTTTGGAGAGACAGAGTTGGGGAGTCAAAAGAGTGTTACTGCTAACCTATCTTCACCCCAGTGCACCCTTTCAAACATGAGAATACATATGAGACATTAATGGATGAAGTCCCCACACAGAGAATGTAGAGATGTTAGCCTTGATATGTACTTTGTTTTGCTTTGGTTTGCACATCAGGGCCCAGTGCAATACTACGAACAGTCAATCATAATAACTGGTAACTATCACATCCTGCATCTCTTTTGCTATGATTTCCTCATAACCACTTGATTATTTAGCACAATTAGAATTGTAGTCTTTCCTTTTCCTTACTTGACTCAAGATATGAAATCCAGAAAAGAACAGCCGATTCTGCAGTTGTGGGATATGTAAAGCAAAGATGGATTTACAAAGGACCATTCAAATATAAAAAAGTTGTGTGATTTCTGTAATGGATTTTGAATCCAGCTCACACTGACAAAGAGACAATTAATAGATATAGCTCTATAGATGGATTAATTAGGCAAAATGGTTGTATAAATTGTTTACTTACTTTACTAGGTATCATCTGATATAACTTTAAAAATGTATACTCTATTTTATATAGCCAGCGTTGTTAATTGTGTGTAAATATTATTATACTTATTTTTTTCAACTTCATTAAATCACCTAAAACGATACCAGGCTGCTACAGTAAAACCATACAGATATCTACCGATCTCTACACACATCAGACTGCTCGGTTATAACACAGCCAGACAGTTCTCTTTTCTCAGCTGAGATGGACAGCATAGCGCTGCAGTGTTTATACAGTATAAATTAGCCTCGGCTAGCGGCGTGTTTTTTTTTTTTTCAGCTCATAGCTTAAGCCCAGTGATTTTCAGCCTGCATACATGTTTTTAACATTGTTGAAACAGAGGAGCTAATGTTTTAATGTTGGTAGTGAGAGTAACAAGTTAGCGTACTGCCGTCACTGCACTTTTCTCAGCTGTGCACCTGTTGGTTTTGTGTGTGTGTGTGTGTGTGTGTGTGTGTGTGTGTGTGTGTGTGTGTGTGTGTGTTCAAAGCCATGCACTTGGCGAAACACAAAGGAGAGGAGAGAAAGCAGTCCACAGCAAAGACTCTCACACTGAGCTGAAAATGGAAGCACTGCGCTACAACACATCTTTCGGCTTAATCAAAGACATTGATTCATGATTTTGTTATACTACAGTTTTGGGGAAAAAAACAAATATTCAAATCCCAAAATTTAAAATCGAATACCTACCCAACGAAGTCGACTATATGGGCCCAGCCCTAGTCACAGCATTGCACACTTCCCCTTCTCCACTTACATTTCTCTCCTTATCACCAATGCACCCATTAACAATTACACACTGAATCAGGCTTCTCTACAAAGAGAGAATGTCAGTTGAGGTAGAAGTGTTTACACAGGATCCACTTTCCTTCTTGTTAAGTGAATCCGTGCAGACTTTCAATACATTTGTTTTCACCTTGTTTATTTCCCTTTCCTTCCTAGAGCTCAACTCTCAATTCAATCTCCCTTCCTTTCTCCTCCTCAGCTTCCTCTACCTTTTCGGGCTGGACTGCGGTGCATTGACGTCGGCTCGCCCTCCCCTGCCCCCTCGCCCCCCAGCAATGGCCTCACGCATCGGCCTGCGGATGCAGGTACGACACAAGCGCCATCCACCATCCTATATGCAGCACATGCAAGTCTTTCATTAGCTATGGATATTAAAGTCTGTTTGTACTGTTGTTTGACCGAGTGGACACTGGAGAGGAAGGTATTCTGGTCAATGTCACAGCTTTGTGGGTGGGCTATTTATTTGAAGGGCATCTACATGCAGCAACCACTGACACATTTGGCTGTGCTATTTGGCCCTTGCATATTTTAATATTTTTACTCTACATACTTTTCTTACAGGGTGATTTAATAGATGTGTGAGTCACCAGTTGTGCTCTCCTAACAGCTCTTCTAACAGCCAAAAGCATCATCACCCATCACAGTCAGTTTATAGATCCCAATGCTTTAATGAGCATTCGTGTGTGTGTGTGTGTGTGTGTGTGTGTGTGTGTGTGTGTGTGTGTGTGTGTGTGTGTGTGTGTGTGTGTCTAGCTGATGCGAGACCAGCTGCAGCAAGAGGAGCAGCGTGAGAGGCAGCAGATACAGCAGCAGCAGCAGCAGCAGAATGCAGCCCTGCAATACATGCAGCATTGCATGGCTGGGCCACCTGCACCTACCCCAGCCATTAGCACCCCGCAGCATCAACAAAGCATGCAGGTCCCCGTGGAGGTTCTTAAGGTCAGTAGGGATGCAACAAATTGTTATTTTGATTATCAATTAATGTCTTTATTTTACATGTACTGATTATTATCAAATCAATAGCCAATACAATTTCAGAAACGTGTGAAAAATTCCTATCACAATTTCCCAGGGTTTCCAGAGTTCATGGTGATGACTTGCTTGTTTGTCAAAAAGTCAAAGATATTGAAATTACAAACATATGAAAACAGAAAAGCAACCATTGCCCACCTTTGAGAAGCTGGAACCAGTGAATGTTTGACATTTTTGATTAATAAATGACTTCTATTTTCTATTCTTTTGATCATGACTGATACATATTCTGAAGGTGGAAATGATTTATTGAGAAGGAAGTATGTAGAAGTATATTTTTTAAGATTATTTTTTTTGGGTTTGTTTTGCCTATATTTAGTACAGCTGAAGATTTTTTTGACAGGAAAGGGGAGGGGGAGGGTGAGAGGGGACGACATGCAGCAAATGGCCACAGGTCGGAGTCGAACCTGGGCCACTGGGGTGAAGACTGAGCCTTCGTATAACCAGATGGTATAACTAGGCTCAACCAGGTGAGCTACCAGGGCACCCTGTATGTAGAAGTATGACAGCAAAATAAAAATAACTTAAAAGGGGATTTGTGGTTTGAGACATTGTTTATTGAACACAGAATCCCCTTCATCCTTCTACATAGTGTAGTAAAAGTTAGTAAAGGTTTCTGGACAAAATGCCAACGCACTACAAAGACAAAGTGCTCTCATTGAGGAGATTGGCTGAAGAGAGAAAATATGTTGGTTAAGGGGGGTTTCAAAAGGAGAGGGGGCTGTGACACTTACACACCATTAATCCACTCACATGTTGCTGAGCAGGAGACAGGGCAGCAGGGCGGAGAAGAGGTGTTTAGGACTTCACTGGGCGTTGTGGCCTCTCACACAGCAGCACTGCCACACGGGAAAATCAGGGACAGATTAGAAAAAAGGCAGAGAGAGAAAAATGCGGTGGAGCAGCAAGCAGGTAGGGAGACAGAAGATAAGAGAGGTTTGACATGTTTTGCGATAGGACCGTCTGAAGCGATGTAGATAGTCTGAGTCAAACAGGGACTGATAAAGCTGAAGTGACATGTTGCCCGATTCCAAAGATGCTTGTGTGTGTCCTTATCTTTGATAGCGTGTGTTTGTGTGTATGGGTTTGCACAATACTCCTTTGTGTGTGTGTGTGTGTGTGTGTGTGTGTGTCTTTAACTGTATGGGGCAATTTGTTTACTTTGTGTGTGTGTGTGTGTGTGTGTGTGTGTGTGTGGAACTGTTTTTTTAGGAATCTCAAAGTTGTCAGTGTCTTACCTTTCATTTTGTAGATAAGGTCAACTGTCTGTCCATCAGTCTCACCGAGCCTGTCAGAGCTCCTGTGTTTCTTTGTACTTCATCTGTGCTGACAGTGCCGAGCCAAATAGGTTAAATAGTTACAACAGAATAGTTGTTCCTCTGACTCATGAGACCCAGATTCATTTAACGCCAATCATGTGTACTTATCCAGTGGGTCATGATTTGCTGTAAAAACATGCACAAAGTAGCATGGAGGTGTATTTATTGAAAAGTTTCTGGTTCATTTAAAATAATTCTACTGCTGGTTATAAAACAGAGGGGGGTTTGGAGGGTTGAGGGGTTGAGTCTTTCTCTGTAGTAATGGGGAGCAGGCCTGCTCTCTACTGAGCTTTACTCTTTGATGTGAAGGAATGAGGCCTTATGTAGCCACACCAGAGGATTTAGTGGCTTTACTCCTGTTGGCTTTACTACTGATTTAATGTCCTTGTGCCATCACAGTGTTATGGGACAGGGATAATGCGGTGTACCTCTGAACCACATTCTCAGTGTTGTGTGTTTAATTGTTAAACCATGCTGAGCTTATATAACACACTAAACATGTATGTATTCATTCTTGTGATGGTTATTGAAGTAAGTGTTATCACTGTTTCTTTGTTTTTTCATTTGGCGCTTGAGCCGTTAAAAAAATGCTCAAATCTGTGTATTTTATAAATGGACTAACGCTAATGCTAACGTTAGCATGCTACCTCGTTCTCAATAGCAAAGCACTGCTACAACACACACAAGTTCACCATAATCTACAAAAGAAATACTTACATTTGCGCCCTCATTTAGAAGTCTCCCAGCTAATCCTGCCTTGTAACTGACCGAAGTTGGAGAAACCAGATCTTTCTTTTACTGTCTATGGAGCTAGCTAGCTGACATGATCTACATCTGAGCTACTGCGCATGTGCGAGTGCAATCAAAGATAGTACAGAAGAAGAAGAAGAAAAGAGGTCTCACTCTGTAGCTAAAACAGAGACCAGCTGAAATGAGGATCTGCAGCAGTGAGAGAGAGCTGTGCAGTAAAACAAAAATATGGTGTTTTTTGAAAATTAAACCATGTAAACCTATTCTGGTACAACCTTAAAATACAATTATGAACCTGAAAATGAGCATAATATGGGCGCTTTAACATATAAATTATAGATTATTGTTTAGTATTCATCCTTGTATTAAAATAGTTTCAGTCAGTTTGTGAGGCAACAGCAGCTTTATTTGGATCAGATTGTCTTTTAACAACATTAAATGACTTACTATAAATCCTGTATATATTGTGTTTCCACCAAAATGTAGTGAAATAGGAATCATTAACAGGATAAACAAAGAATTGGATCAATGTGAAAAATAAATAATGGAATAAGAATTGATCACATCCTTTGACTGTCCATCCCTTAATACAGGTACAGACCCACCTTGAGAATCCTACAGACTACCACATCCGTCAGTCTCGGAGGCAACAGGTGAAAGAATACCTGTCCACCACCTATGCTACCAAACAGGTACTTTCTGGATGTTATCTGTTATTCCTGTTTGTTTCTCATTAGATCCACTTCATGTTTATATGGTGTTTCTTTTTAGTGTTTGTCTGGTTTGTCCAATCCACACAATATTGCAGTATCAATGTCAGTACTCCGTCATTAACACAATCATCACCCTCTTTCTCCCTCTCTCTCTCTGTCCGTAGACAGTCCATGCAGTAGTAGGGCCGGTGCCGCCCTCTCCTCCCACAAACATGGGACCCACAGGGGGTTCAGCGTCTGCCCCCCCACCCCTTCACTCCCCACACTTTCGCACTGAGCAGCTCATGTCTGGAAACAGCGCCCCAAACAGCCCCATGGCCATGCTCAACATCGGCTCCAGTCACGAGACAGAGGTAGATGCCCACAAGCGTGGGTAGAAAGTGGCATGAACATTAATCCCTGGATATGTTATAAAGTACAGTTTACAACATCCAGATTGAACAAATGTCCATACAATAAGACTTCATTACACTCCTATATAAAATTATGAGGATTGAAAAGTGACATTTTATGAAAGCATCATAATGATTTAATTGGTCTTTGGAAAGCTGGAGCAGCATTTCTAAATGCATTGGTGTTTATGTGTCGTGCGTACAGTTGGTGTGTTAAAAAATGTGTTGGCTAACTGGCAATAACTGAGACTGGCTATCATTGGAATTTAAATGCTCCATTATGGCCTTGCTACAGTAATTACAGCTTAACAAGTGACAGGCAAACAGCAGAATGGAAAGCCCTTTGAACCTGGCAGACTTTGACCCCTCTTTTTTTAGTCTCTCTGAGAGTCAATAGTCTTACCAGTTAGACTCCTTGACATAGAAGTTATCTTTGAAGTCTTCTCTTGAGTGAGACATGCACCTGCATGGCAGTTCACCTGGAGGCCTACATGCCAGAAGGTTTCAGGTGGTTTGTAAAAAATGAGAGTAGTGACAGTCTTCTCTGTATGGTATTTGCTAAACATGGAAATGTAGATTAGTTACAGCTTTTGTGTTCAAGTTAGCCATGATAGGTCTTTAAGCTTGTCATAATCACACAAGTAACACCCTAGTTTTTTTCCCCAGATGGATGACGTCATTGATGACATCATCAGCATGCAGTCCAACTACGACGATATTCAAGCATACATTGACCCCATCCAGATGCCAAACACAGTAAGTAGAACCAACCCACTAACAGAGTGTGATTTCAAGAATCCTTTTTTATTGTCTTTATACGACTAATGTACTTTGCAACCAACTGTCCATTTTCAGTTACATATTTTAGGTCAAAAAATGTCCTATATGGTCCTATATATGTTCAGGAGTTGTTTTTTTGTTGTTGCCTTATTTGAACTGAAGGTCTAAAGATAGAGGACAGCATATGATGTGCAGATTGTAAAGTCCTTTAAAGTGCCCATATTATGAAAAAAACACTTTTTCTGGGATTTGGGGTGTTATTTTGTGTCTCTGGTGCTTCCACACACATACAAACTATGAAAAAAATCCATCCATGCTGTTTTGAGTGAGATACGGTTTCTGAATGTGTCCTGCCTTCAGTCTCTGGGTGAGCTGTTCAAAATCGGCACGGCTTGTGACGTCATAAGCCGAAACGAGCTGGCTAACCGCAACCGTTAGCTCGTAGCGTTAGCGTTAGCATGCTAACGCTAGCATGCTACCTCGTTCTCAATAGCAAAGCACTGCTACAACATGTGCGCCCTCATTTAGAAGTCTCCCAGCTAATCCTGCCTTATAACTGACCGAAGTTGGAGAAACAGCCTTTTTTTTACTGTCTATGGAGCTAGCTAGCTGACATGATCTACATCTGAGCATGTGCAATCAAACATAGTACAGAAGAAGAAGAAGAAGAAAAGAGGTCTCACTCTGTAGCTAAAACAGAGACCAGGTGAAAAGAGGATCTGCAGCAGTGAGAGAGAGCTGTGCAGTACAACAAAAATATGGTGCGCAATGAGCATAATATGGGCACTTTAATGCAAATTTGTGATTTGTGAATTTTGTTAAGAAAAATGGCTTGACTTAACTTGGATACTTTGGCAACTTGTGTTTTCCTTAGAACAAAAGCAACATGCATTCAAAGAATACAAGTTAGTGAAGTAATGTCTTAATAAAATAGTGTTGTAATAGTATGAGAGGATTTTAGTGTCCAGTACAATTCAGGTGTTTGAGCGATATCTTGATTGGAGTCATTGACCTTTTACTTATTTTTTATTTAACCTTTATTTAACCAGGTAAGCCGTTGAGAACAGGTTCTCATTTGCAACGGCGACCTTAAGCATAAGCGTGCAGGACAACATACAGTTTCACATTCAATACAATACAGGAATACAATAGGGCACATGAAGTGCAGATTAAGTAAGCATTACAAAGCCGGCGCAAAGCGAAAGTGATATGGTAATAACACAATATACATGAATAGACAGCCCTTATTTTAGATTATTACTGAATTATTGAAAATGGTAAACTGACCAAGTAATTTAGCAGCTAATTTTACTTGTTTTAAGGTAAAGAATATTTTTAAGATTCAGTAATAGACAAAAGGACTTAATAAAATAGAGCTTTTTGTTGATTTTGTTGTTTGTATGATAATATAATTTATAAGGAATACATTTGCAATGCAACACACTATATGCATGTTTTGTGTTGGTCCACGTGGTTCATACACCTTTTTATTGGTGCAACAGGCAGTCCACAAAACAGAGGTATATACATAGGAGTAGACTAAAATAGGCATATAGACGACACAAGACAGAGAAAAAAAAAATAAAAATAGATAACAATATTGTTATTATAAATATGCAGTTGTTGAAACTAAAGCTTGATTTATGGTTCTGCGGAGGCTCCATGCAGAGCTTTCCCCGTAGCCTACATAAGTGGCCTGATGTTTATACTTGTGCGTTGGTGTGTGCCTCGAGCCGGCATGTGTGTTTGTGTGTGTGGGGGGAGTGGGTGATAGAGCGAGGGAGAAAGTGAGAGAGTGACGGCGATTAGCTTTGGAGCAAGTAGTGACTCTAGAGTCATAGTGAGAGAAACAAAGTGTCTCCCCTGTTCTTTCTGACCACGGTGGGAAATCTGTAGCAGGAAAAGTTAACCCTCTCCTTGATTTCATGTTGTTTATGGAGAAGAAGAACCAGGAAATGAGTTGGGGGAAATGCCGCCACGACACGTATTTACATTTTTCTAGAGGTGCACGTCAGGCTACGGCGTAGGGTCCGGCATAGGTTTGTCTCTCCATGTACGTACTTACGTAGCAACGGCGTAGTTTTTACGCAGAAGTATAAATCAAGCTTATGGGTGGTTATGTAGAGCACACGTGCACACTGAAAAATAAAAGACATAATTATAATAAATAAATAATAATAAAACAATATAATAATAATTAAATTAAAAAAAAAAAAACTTGGCACCCCTGGTTACCTTCCATGGCCCTGTGAGGGTTCTATGGCCCAGATGGGGGTCAGATGGGCTGGACCTGCTATACACTCAACCCTTGGGAGGGCGCTAGCCCTTTGCAGATATATGTGGCCCCTTCCCTAATGTTGTATTCATGGAATATGTAGTCCTCTGAAACCCTCATCCACTTCAGGTTATATTTTGTGCTCAGTCTGCCCTAAATGAGCCATAGAGCGGGATATGCAGTGTTGTCAGTACTCAGACATTGGATTTTCAGTAGTCTGTAATTGCAGTTCCTGCATCTGTGCAGTCTTTCTCTGTCACCTCTTTCATTTATTTTTATGTTCTTAGTTTTTGTTGCTGTTATCAGGGATGGTGATGGTGTTTGTGCAGTTGTTAGTCCTGTTAAACCACAATATGTGTAACAAATGTTTAGTGTTGTTGCAAGGCAGCCATTGTAATTTTGCTCTACACTTGCTTTCTTGGTTGTCAGTTTATTCCTGTATGTCCCCATATGTCCTTATGCACCCATATACCCAGTCACACACATACACAAACTCACATACATACATGCAAACGTGTATAATTGACTCCAGCACTAAACATTCTCTCCTTTAACCATGCTGGACATAGTTAGAAACTGTAGGAAAGACATGTCAGATGAGGACTGTACAGTTCTTTGTGTCTAAGGGACCAAACTCAGAAAATTAACAATTAAACTGCCAGCAGTTAGAGTTCAACTTGTTTACAAGATATTCTGAGAGAGAGAGAGGGAGGTGGAGAGGGGGAGGATAAGATGGGAGGAGGGAAAGGGGGATGAGGGCAATTTGTGCACGGGGAAAACAGGCTGAAAGTCCAGTTAGGGGAAAGTTCACTCTTGTTTGGTGGGGAGCGGAGGTAGAAGAAAGACAGGACCGGTGTTGCTGAGGTCAGTCTCCCAAGCCAGGGGCGGCAGTGCTAGAGAGACTTGTGTGTGCTGCTGGTGCTTGAGAGAGAAGAAGAAAGACTGCTGGCCTAGTGAGGGAAGGAGTAGATGATGAAGGAGATGAATAAGACATATGCCATTGTGGAAGTTATTGAAGGAGAACAGATTCAGCTGGTAAGACACTGAAGTGCTGTTATTTGTCAGACTGTTTTACATGACTTTGGTTAATGTCGCAGGAGTTTAGCTTTCGCTCTGAGTGAATCTTAGGATGCAGTGACGGCTCTAACTCCCAGCCTCGGGTCCCTGATTATAAAATGAGCCACAGCAGGGGCGGCGGGATAGGTGAGGTCTTCAACCTTTTTTTGTGTGCACGTGATGGTTGGTTCTGTAAGACTGGAATCAGAATTATTGCACATTTGAGTTGATATTGAGCGTCGTGTTGGGTTTTACCGTGCAATTAGAGTGTAAATATTAGTAGGTTCAACTACTGTAGGCTCATCGCATTGAGTGGTCGTCTATCTGACTGTGTGAGAGAGGGAAACCCAAACAGCCTCCAGTAGCTGTATCTGATAATATGTCCTCTGTTGATGAGTTTAATCAATGTGTGTGTGTGTGTGTGTGTGTGTGTGTGTGTGTGTGTGGTGTTTGTGTGTGTGTGTGTGTGCATGCGTGTGTGTGTGTGTGTGTGTGTACCTTCTTTTAACATTACACTGATTGATTAGATTAGGCGATTGATCAACCCTGAGGATGATCAGTGTGTGTGAAGCCAGCACAACAAAGCAACTGGGGGAGGAACACAAAGCACAGATTGATAAGTTAATACTGCTGCATTTTCAGAACATGTTACTAATGCTGTGTAAAGTGTTTTGTGTTAAAATAAACTGGAAACAGAACTCAGAGCCTTATTCCCAACTGACAGACCAGTGCGCAAAATGCACCTTCTAATCCTAATGGGGATTAAAGCGGAAAACTCCATGGAATTCTTGGAATCTCAAAGTTTAGTAAAAGCCAGGAACACCACTGAATACCAGGCACAAGTGATCAGTTCGACTCTTAAGTGTGTGTGAGTGTGTATGGATGGTTACACTGAGCCATATTGAGTCGCAGTCACGCTTGCTTTTTCAATAGAGTTAGATGGGTTCTTAGTGGAGTGGGGCATTGTGAGAGGTAGGCTGCCTGGCCAGGAAATGGGAGGTCAGTGCAGAAGCATGGAATACAAATTAATTTGAAACTGAGTTTTCTTTCCAGCATCAGCAGAAATAATGAGGTTATCATAATAGGATGGGGCTTTATAATCGCATTTTATTTGGAATTTTGTCATTTATAATGATGCACAGTTTTGCTTTTAAAACTAATATGACAATTTTTTTCCAGCCGTATTATGTTGTTTGAATGTGATGAAGATGAATTAGAAATGTTCATTTCTTAACATAGTAAACATTTTAAACATTTCTATATCTAATCCTCACATACAATAACAGTTGGCAAAGGTATACAGCATGATAATGTAATTTCCTCCTCACTAGTAAAGATGTATTCATCTCTTACAAAGCATATCGTTTACATACAGAAGTGAACCTGTGTGTGTGTGTGTGTGTGTGTGTGTGTGTGTGTGTGTGTGTGTGTGTGTGTGTGTGTGTGTGTGTGTGTGTATGTATGTATTTCTGCATGTGAATGTGTTTGATCTCACACAGTAGCCAAAAGATAAGGTATCTTTTCCTTAAAGTTCTTTATCTCTCAGGCCTCATTAGCAGTGTCACATTTGCCCTCGCTTCATGGAGTACGATACGATTCGTAACAAGGCATAAAAAAAGTCCATTGCACTCAAACTATACAGTACAATTAAAAGGAAATCATCTCTTTTTAGGAGTCCATACAAAACTAAGTTTTACACAACGTCTAAAGTGCAAGAGTAAGGAGACCACTCCACAGGTGTGAGTTCAGGAGCTGGAGAAGGCAGAGGAGAGAAACAAGCCATAAAGAGAGATAAAGTAGATAGGATGATAGTCAATCATTGCTGCGTGTTTGGCAGGCTGCTTTATGTGTGATATTATTGCATTATCTCCTGCTATCGGTTCTTTACAGCACACTTAACGTGAACACTGACTTTATAAAAATACTTACCAAGGTATATGGAGCTGTAAATGGGTAGTCTAGGAAACAGATAGAAATAATCTAGATTTAACACCAGTGTGACCTGAGTTTGATTTAACGTTACTTATTGTTTTAATTACTTTTTAAAATGTAATTCAACTTTAACATTCAGTCCGCTCATATTATAGTTAAAGCATCTGTTCATTGACAACAAAGCATTGTATAGAGGTACACATAAATGCTATTCTCTCTCTACTTGCATTCTGCACAGCTCACTTAATGAAGTGATTTAAAAAAAAAAGAAGTCATTTTTTATTTGTGGATTGTTGGTTTTCTAAATGTGTATATTTGTTGTGTGTATGTGTGGCTGTGTGTCTGCGTCCTCCCCAGCTCCCCCTGTCAAGCAGTCACTTGGATGTGTATACAGGTCCGGGGATGAAGGGTCCAGCCATTGCTATGACCAGCAACTCCTGTCCTGCCAACCTGACCGTCAAAAGAGAACTGTCAGGTGCGACAAACCAAGCTGTACATTTTTTTATACTATTGCGATCAGCATAAGTTCTATAAAAGACATTATATAAAAGACAAGTCATTGAGTGAATGTAACACATTTGCTTCCTACAGTACCTCGTCCTGTAATTTATGTTGTGGCATTTGTTGACGCCATTCATAAACTGCTTCTGTTGAAAAATGGCACAGTCTCAGCCATTAGTTAATCACTTTTTGTTATTGCAAAGACGCAGAAGCCCGTGCGCTGGCCAAGGAGAGACAGAAGAAAGACAACCACAATCTGAGTAAGTCTTTCCCTCAGCATGCTCTACCCAAATCCTAAATAATGTACCACCTTCTCTACTTTCTCACCCGCAATACTGCACATACCCTTAGAAACATGTACACACACACACACACACACACACACACACACACACACACACACACACACACACACACACACACACACACACACACACCAATAATCTGTCTCTTGCAAGAAGGTTTTATATAGCCTTGTGCTGATTTAGCTGACATAGTGCAACTAGTGGATGTTTAACCTGGTAAGTTCTGCTGTCCTGGCACTTAAGTGTAATTACCTGTGACTGTGTGTGTGTGTGTGTGTGTGTGTGTGTGTGTGTGTGTGTGTGTGTGTGTGTGTGTGTGTGGGCGCGCACGCGTGCGTGCCTAAAGTTTGTCCCTTTTTGTCTTTTACTGTGTATATCCACTATGCACTGATCTATGCTTTTCTCATATGCACTACAATGACAACCATGTGGATGCTATACAGTACATACTTGAGAATTGACTTTTGTAGTTCTAAAGGCCACAATTAGCCTTGAAATGTTTTTATTATAAGTGCTGTCTTTAATGCCTTTGATTTCTCTGTACTATTATATTCATCGTGTATTTTCTTCTGTCTCCCCTTTGTCTCTTCTTTCCTCTTCAATAGTTGAAAGGAGGAGGAGATTCAACATCAATGATCGTATCAAAGAGCTGGGCACCATGATCCCCAAAACCAATGACCTGTGAGTTGCTTATATAACAGTGGATGTTCAATGTGGATACTTTTTGGAATGCATTCTGTTACTGCCAGTTACTTATCTATGGAAATGGCCTGTATATACTTTACTGTGTGCATAGTGATGTGCGCTGGAACAAAGGCACTATACTGCGGGCGTCTGTGGAGTACATCAAACGCATGCAGAAGGATGCACATAGGTCAAGAGAGGTAGAGAACAACTTCAAAAGGATGGAGATGGCAAACAAACAACTGATGCTACGCATCCAGGTAACACACCTACACACACATGCAGAGAAACACAATCACAACAAAGACAGTAAGCCGAGACTGACGATGTTGCCCTCTGCCCACTGTCTACAGGAGTTGGAGATGCAGGCTCGTATACATGGCCTGCCCAGCAACTCTCCTTCTGCCCTGAACCCGCCTGACCTGATGCCTTCGTATATAAAGCAAGAGACCAGCCCAGAGGAGAACCTCTCTCACCCCCTGGCACACGCCCACCACCAGCCCCAGCACTTACCCCAGAACCAGGGTCATCCCCAGGCCCAGCAGCACCACTTCCTCCCGCAAACCCACCTCCACCCCCAGGGCCAGGTTCAGCAACAGCACAGGCAGCTGCCCCCGCTCCCCCAACACCTGCAGCAGCCCCAGCCACCCATCCAGTACCCAGCTGTAGGCAGCTCCCAGCCCTTTGACTTTACCCAGTCGCTGGACTTGTGTGATGGGATACCCGGCTTCTCAGACGGCATGTCGGGGCTAGGCGACCTGGGTGGACTGGACGTCCAGGGGACGAGAGGCGAGATGGGCTTCCTGATGATGGACGAGCCCTTGTCCCCTATGGGAGGAGACCCACTGCTCTCTGCGATGTCGCCTGAAGCCTCGGTTGACTCCAGCCGCAGATCCAGCTTCAGCATAGAGGATGGAGACATACTGTAGACACATACGCACACACACCCCCACATTCACAAATGCATACACAAGCACATGCAGATGCAGAGGTTTCAGAAAGGTTGCCGTAAAAATGTAAAAAAAAAAGCATAAAAAGTGACAGTTCATCAGCACAACACATTTACAGCACATAGGGCAGAAAGGAATCTACTACCAGACATGACATCATTCACCCATTACATACCCATACACACACACACACACACACACACACACACACACACACACACACACACACACACACACACATATATACATCACACAATTTGAACATACACCGACGACACTCATTTGTGGTACAATTATTTCCCCTTAACGACACGAGCAAAAGAAGGTACACGGCCCTCACACAGTTGAAAACATTCTGCATAGTGCAAACGTTTGCACGCACACACACAAGCGCATGTGAGATAAACTGTGCAGCTTGAAACTTTGCCCAACAGAGCATTTACAAGGGGTGAACCAACACTGCCGGGTCAGGAGTTATATAGCACACGTGGCCTTGTTTCCATAAAGGTGACTCTGAATCATAATTGAACCAGGGACAAAACCAGCAGTTAATTAGATTGACGTTATCAGATACAAGGACAACCGAAGTGCATTGTCTCACTTGATAGAGGACAAGTTATTTTCTCCTTACATCAACCTCTTTTAGTAACCATAAATGATTGAGCAAGCGATAGTGAATAAAATGGAAATCGCTTTATGGTCCTGCATGCATAATTGATCTTAAGGGGATGCAGTCCAGTCAGATTGTTCTCTTCCACCATTTGTTATTCCAGTGTCGGTTTTAGCCTCTAGCACAAGCTGTTTGGTGTTTGACAGCGATCTGTGTTAACCTGCTAAACTGAAATGTGTTCTTCAAGTGTCCACATTTTAAAACTCACTGGAGGAGGCAGATAATCCAGCATTCAGCAAAGCCCCTTTAATTTATTGCATATACCCCACTTCTAGCTGTAATTGTGGTCTTCTCACAAACACATACACATGCAAACACACACTGCTGTCCCCCAGTTTCTACACCTTTCAACACTTGACACTGCCATGACCTTTGAGGGAGTAGAGAAAACATTTGGATGGTCTCCAGAATACAGCGTGTCGTCCACAACTGTGAGGTGTCAAAATACTCAGGTACTGTAACAGAATACACAAGCCGGATCATTTTTAAGCAGTAGCAGATGTTAACCTGAACTGTGTCCGGCTCATGACCCCTATCAATGTGCCTTTTCATTTTTGCAGCTGCTGCTCTTCAAAGGCGTGTTTTCATAGGTTGGAGATCCTAACCTGAGTTTAGATTTAATATCAACTTCAATTATGCCTGTAAATGCTTTAGAGTTAGCTTCTGTACCATCTATACCTTTGTTGTTGCAGGAGATAAACGTTTAATTTTTCTCTCGCTAATTGAATTTGTAGGGCCCAGCTTGCACGAGAGGCCCAGGTGAAGGAAACATTTGGTGACAGGGTTTAATACTGTAGAGAGAAAGAGTTAGTTTGTCTTAGCTGGCAGCGTAAGTAGTGTAGTCTTCACTGTAAAAGCACACACTTGCATGCATTCTCGCTCTCACTCAGTTCACAAACAGGCATGCGTTAAACGGGCAGATGCTCACCTAATACACACACATGATGAACACGTACAAACAATACATACAGTGCAGCCGTGAGGCTGTTTTCAAATCAGCTTGTAAACAAGTCTCCTGTGCTTCAGTCTCTCCCCGGACGAGCTGAATGAAGCTGCCAGCTGCAGAGGTGAAACTCAGGTCTGCTGTCCAAAGTGCCACCTAATGAACATCTGCTGTCCTACTAGTTACAGTTGTCACGGCGATGGTTGGAGAAGGCTGAGTTGGACCTGACTTGTATCTCTGCTGTGGTAGACCTGGGGCTTGGCTTTGATTTGATATAGCTTATGATCAGTACTGATAAAAGTAGGAAAAAAAAAAAACTTTGATGGTGATTTTTTTTTTTTTTTTTGATTAAAAGAAGTGTTTGTTTTCTTTATTATTATAGTTTGTTCTTCATTATTATATCTCCCAAAGCACTGGAAACTATATTGTTGTTTTGACTTTGTACATGGAAGAATTATTGAATACGATTTATTTCAGATGTTATATGCCACTAAGCCACTTAAATGTATTTTATTTGTATTTGTTTTAGTTCTATTTCAATTTTATTCCAAAACTACCCTTTTTTCTCAGAGCCATTTTCAGTATGCACACTGTAAAGGCACACACACCACCAATGTTTTATTGGAGAAGGAGTAAGTTGCCGTTTATAAACTTCCTGATTTCAACTGACTTTATGAAGAGGTTATGTACATTTATGATGCCATTTTTATATGATTGGGTTTTTATTTTTATCTCTATTTTAACTTTTTGGAGCCAGACAGAAACTTGATTATTTGATTTGATTGAATTCAAATTGCTCATTGTATGAATGTAAGCTTTACTACTGGTTCTGGTCAGACCGAAGCAGGTCGGCGTTTTCGCCATGCCTCCTTCCTCCCTGACTTTGGTTTCCATGGAGAATGGAAGACGACTGACTTCACAAACTCTGAGACGAGGAGTTGTGGTTGCCATGGCGTGGTATCACTGACTCTGCGTTGGTCTCTGTCTGTCTGCCAGAGTTGTGCCTTTTCCCTATCAGCCACAGTTTGACTTTTGTTGTACTTTCACCCAGCCAACACTCCAAAGAGCTGCTCAGGCCTCATCTACTCTTCCACTAGAGGGTGCTCTGCAGGCAAACTACACAGGGAAAGTGTTTCTGATTTTACTGAGAATATAAAATGTTTTACCAGAATCCATTCACTGGCTTTTAGTGTTTTTTTTTATTGATGTGACTTGAGAAGTGTGTGTGTGTGTGTGTGTGTGTGTGTGTGTGTGTGTGTGTGTGTGTGTGTGTGTGTGTGTGTGTGTGTGTGTGTGTGTGTGTGTGTGTGGTCCCCTACAAGGTTAAAGTCTCCATTCACTCAAAAATGTGTTTTGCTTATTGTGACTTAGATGTTTGACCCTCACTGTGCATAATGATGGTATGTGCAGAATTTGACCTTTTTTTAAATTAATCTGCTGAAGAGAGTTTCTCTGTGCTCGCCTTAAGTCTGAGTTTAAAATGTATATGTGTGAGCTGATTGTGTGACACTTTACAACTAGCTTTGAAGCCAATTGTTGTGCAGCATGAGACTTAGACAAGTGTGATGTGGGAATGTGAAGCATTACAGTGCACATACACTGAGAATGGACTTTTAGTTAAGTAGGAGACATTTTCTGTCCGGCACTTTTGAAATGAACAATATTAGCATGTTAGATTCTGGAATATGAAAAGAATTATTTTATCTATCTATTGGTTTTTTGAAAGAAAAAAACTCATAACAAGCAGAATATTTTTGCCTGAAAACATGTCTGTCTCATCTGTAACCATTCAGTTTTAGGTTTGCAACTTGTTAAGGTTAAGTCTCCTGGTAAAGAATGCACGTCAATGCAATGTCCTCCTAAGATGTAGGAGAAAATTTGGTGATGAAATGCACATGCATCCCATCTAAATAAATTGTAAATGCTCCTTTAGCATTTAGAAATAAAACCCAACTATGAATAAAAAAACAAAAACCTGAATGTGATACTTGGCTATTCTGAGAGATAGATTTTGTGACAGTACAGTTAAAACGTTGGAGTGTAGTTGAAGAATAGATTGCACATACTGTATAGGCAGACGACAGATAAAATAACGTTGTTACGTTGTATGTCCACCAGGGAGCACCAGAGATCTATATTGTAGAAAACGCCGGCCCCCGTGTCTCCTTCAACTCTTCTGTGATACCTATAGGTGATACCACCGTCAAAGCAGTCACAGAAAGGACTGAGCTGCCGTGAAACCTCTTAACCTTTTAATTTTTGCTTGTTTACAAATGGCGAGCAGTTGAGTGATGCACAGTATGTTTTTGTGCAGAAAACAGCAGCAACTGTTGGGGATATTGATTGCAATTTTTTTTTTCTGGTGAATTAAAACTCTTTTATTAATCCCAGCATAGCAGGACAGTGTTCCCAGTGCATACATTTAACAAGGGGAAATATAAAGATTTTGACAAATGTATTGGTTTATTTATTTGGCCTCTTTTCTACTTTTTTTGCAGCTCTTTCCATCATCTCCTGATGTATTAGTACAGAGCTGCTTTAGGATGATCCATAAAACCATTTAACAGCCTTTCTTAAGTTAAATCGGGGTAATCTTATTCCTCAGACACACACACACACACACACACACACACACACACACACACACTGATGCCGTTGAACATGTTAAAGTGTAGTGGTGGTTTCTGCAGCCCATCCACAGGCCCATTCTCCTAGGTCTTTATGATGCTAATGTACTCCCCAGTCTAATAAATCCCTGTAGAGCTGCAAAGAGTAGATCTTATGGCTCACTCTGATCACCACCTTTTCGCCCATCTCTTCCCCCCCAACACACATACACGCACTGCTATTACCGCAGCAGAAGTGCCTGCCTTGCACTTCCACAGATACTTGGGTGGCTGTTTAGTAAGATGGAGAGAGAGGAAGGGTTGAGGCAAATCAAACATGAAAGTGCAATTTCAGAGATGTTGGCACGGGAGTTTGGCCCTGGCATAGTTTGCTGGTTGTGGAGTGAGGAGGGACACACTGAGAAACACTCATCACCTCTTTTTCTGATGGTTGGGCCTCATGAAGTGGGTTTGGCACAGCACCTTGAGCACCACCGTGCTATGCAGAGGGTGATGAAAAGGGAGAAGTAAAATAATCACTGAGTTTCTCTTAATGTTTAACAAGGAGCTCTATTCTGAGCTGAGGATGGATCCTCTATCTGAGCGGGGAGAAATGACGCTTCATTCTCTCCTCTAACCAATCCTCCTTTTCATTCTTTCTCCTCCTCACCCCAATGTCTCCCTCTACCTGCCACCCTAACTCCCTCCCTCAACCCTATCCTTCTTCTTCTGGCCGCTGGGCTCCGTATGTGTGTATGTGTCCTCGCTCCCTCCCTCCCTCCCTCCCTCCCAGGGGAGCAGTGTGTCACTCAGCTTGAAGCCCACGGAAGAGAGGTGAAAGGGGGCTGATTGAGCTAATTTAGCCCCTGGATGTGAGAGCAGGAAAGGCCTCACCCTCTACTAATAGACAGACATCAAAATGGAGATGAGGGGGGAGATGTAAGGAGGGAAAGAAGAGAGGAGGGCGGACCATAAAACTGAGACGACGTTTTGATGGATTTATCTTTTTGTCCGAGGGGATGTGGAGAAAACTTTTATGAACACTGTGTGACATTGTGAAGTTGGTAAAGGTTTATGTGTGTTGCCTTGAATTAAAACCTGCTGATATTACTTATTGATCCGTCCTCCTCCATTAAGATACCGTCAATCACAGTCTGCTTTATGATCTCTTCTTCTCAGGCCACTCACCGTACATTCTCTGTGACTGGAAGTCACACCAAAAATACTGTCTTTTACCATATGGATGGCGATTGGAGACACTTTTTATAGCTCTTGCAGGCATACATACTCCTGTAGGACCTGATGGCCCGCTATCAAAAAGCCTCTAATGAAGATGGCACGATGACACAACATTGATTTTAGCTCCATAATTCATCAGCACATTCAAGTTTGTTGTAAAGTTTTTGGAGCACCTCTGAAACTCTTTATTCCTCAAATCTATTTCCAAAGGTCTTAATTAGGATATAGGCTACATAATGTGTGTTTACATACACACATTTCCAGTTCAGAACCATTCTAATTTTATGTTGGCTCTCAGTTGAGTGATAAAAAGGGTTGAATAAAGGCAGTCAGACATAGTAAAAGTAGCTTTGCCACTTTAAAAGGTCAAACCTGAGAGCTTACAAACACCCATCCAACAGTCAAGACAACTACTCCTTTCTTTCTCTGTCCCTCACACTCTCTCACTAACTAACTCGGCCTCGACGCCGTCGCCGAACACCCCCTGTCCTTCTTTATTCCCACCTCTCCTGCCCCTCTTTATTCTGCTGCACCTTTGTCCATCTTCCTCTACATATTTAATACTCCTCACTGACTCCCTTCAACCCCTTGTGCCTCTATTCCTGAAAGAAAAGGAGCTCAAATTGGCTGGAGAGATAAATAATGTCCCCGCCATTAACAGTGGCGTGGAAGGATCGGTCTTTTCATGTGTGTGGAGGTGAAGAGATGAGCTGCAGGAGAGGTGAGGACTGGGTGGTGGGCTGTGGTCTGGTCTTTATCGTTCATTCTGACTTTTGCTCAGACTGCAGCGGAGGATGAAGCAGAAGAGAGAGGAGGAGTGACTTGTATAGAGAGATTTACGCTAGCCTGCACAGAGTAAGATAGAGAAAGGCATGTGGTGCTGAGCTGAGAGTCACTAATTGCACATGTACGTACTGCAGCAAGTTTAGTTTAAAATCTAAAAACTAATCTATGTTAAAACAGTTGAGGCTTTGACTTTTGGTTGTTTTGAAACAGGTGTAAAAAAATAAATAAAGGTACATTTTGTAAAAGCTATAATTTAGATCTCTCCCAACATCACGGAAAATAAATTTGAAATAATTTCAGGGTCACTTCTTTATTGATGAAATTCAATTTTGCACCAAATGAAGTCCATGTATCCTGGGTTCTTACAGTCATTTTTCCTCAGATGCTAAAAGTGTGTCTTTCCTCCTAGATGGCCAATAGGGGGAGTTAGTGGTCCTCAACACATTTAAGGCAGAAAACCGACAAGGCCTGACTGACATTTCTTAGCACTGAAAATGAATATGTTGTTTGGAATTGCAGTGAATGTCATTCACTGACAGAAGCGCATCTGGTGCAGCATCTGTAAAATTAAGACATGGTGTTGTCTCTAAATTCCACCAGCAGTTAGTTAACCCTAACCCTTAATGGACAAACTGTTGTTTGAATGATCAAAGATGGAACACAAATACTGTAATGTCTCTTCGTTTTGTGGGTTGGTTGGAGAGCTGCTAAATTAAGCTTATCAGTATTAAGATAAATAATGCATCTGACATAGAATTTGTCACATTTTGAAGGTTAACCACTCCATCTTTTCCTTTGGCAGCTGATGGAGTGGCTATAAGAGTGACGAATCCTGCATCATATCTTCCTTGCAGGTTTTTTTCACACTGGGAATTTATCTTGAGCGGGACCTCAAATGATGGACATTAACATCGTCCTTGACAACCAAAAAACCATGAAGATTACTGACTGACTAATGGTCTGGCGCACAGGATTCATTCAAACCTAAGCTCCTGACATCTATTTGTTCTTTTGCTGTGTTTGTTTCTCTATCTGCCAATCCATCCACCCAGCCATCCACTCATCCATTCATCCATCCATCTTGCAAATCCTCTTCCATTTCGTTTGGCATTGTTGTGAGAGAGAAGTTGTTTCGCTGAACTTAAAATCTGAAGGTCGCAAAGATTTGGCGTTTTTTTCTTCTTCCATACCTCCCTGAAAAGCAGCATAGATTATATTGCCTACAGCTTTTATCACATTTATGCCCTTCTTCAAGCTTCTTTTTATTCTCATCCTCTCTTCTCCCACCTTTCACAGACCTGAAGATAACGGCACGCCACATGACGCCATTGTCCTCCCTCTCTCTTTCTCATAGGTGGAGATTTAAAGTTCTGTTTTAAAACTGCCACTGTTCCAATCCTACTTAACCCCCTCCTCCTCCTCCCCCTCTTGTCTCCCCCCTTCCTCCTGAGTATACTACCTAACCCCTCTGAACTTCAGTCAGAGTTACTGAAGACCCGCAGTACACTGGGGAGTCAGCTACACCGCTGAGAGAGAGAGAGACAGAGATAGACAGAGACTTAGCTGCCTGCTATTCCACCACTCTCTCCGGTAATAAGAAAAGTTTCTGTTCTTTTCTGTGTTACAGCAGGGAGATAAAACTAGGGATCACTCACACTCACACTCACATGCACTTTTGATCACACACAACTATACATATAGGCTATATATATGTGTGTGTGTGTGTGTGTGTGTGTGTGTGTGTGTGTGTGTGTGTGTGTGTGTGCTCAGAAACACACTCACACACATGATCTTGGAAATGCATACAGCATAGCTTGCATTCAGAGATACACAAGACATTAAATGGAGGCACAATACAGCGACAAACACGTACCCTCACATACAAGCTTCATCCTCGCATATGAAGCTTTCTGACTCTTTTGCACAAACTCCAAAAGAAACCAAAACACAAGAAAAGAGAAAAAGAAACAAGTTTAGTCTGTGAGCGGCTCAAAAACCTGATTCGAATTAGAGGGCGATTTCCACAAAGGTCAATGTATTCAGCTGATATCCTAAGAGGGAGGAAATTTAATACCCCTCTTTGGTTGAATTAATTAATTATAATATTAGGCTAGCTCTAGGGGCCCTTTTCTTCAGTGATTAAGTGAGCACATATCTTTAAAAGACTGTGTTGGTCTCTGGGGCCCTGGGCTTCTGAACCTTGGGGTGAAACAGAGAAAGATGTATTATACATGAGAGGACGGAGAAACACAGACCAGTCTGCTCACCTCTATGGCAAGACACTTTCTTATTTAGACCTTCAATGGCACTTGTCTTTCTTTGCAGAGGCACTTCTTTATCACCCCTCTGCCCTCCTCTGGTCCCTTCAGTGTTCAGCTCAGTGGTGCTCATTTTGAATGTCTTCAAAAACAGGTTAGTACTCCCCCGTACCTGACCTGCATCTTTGCATCTGTGTTTACAATGGAAAAAATACTGCATTACAAGAAAAAGTCTCGAAAACAAGGAAACATCAGCATTAAAATGTACTGTAAATATCAGAAGTAAACTTATGCAGAAAGGTTTTGTTCAGAGTGTTAAATTAGCAGCATTGTAGTGTTGCAGGCGGTGTAAGTACTGGATGTAAAAAAAAAAATCTTATTTCTATTTTTTATTTCTTAAAAATGGGCAGTGAAATGTAACTGAAATGTATTTTTACTCAAGTACTGTGCATTTATCACATACTTGTACTTTACTTGAGCATTTACTTCAGACTTCTACTACATTACATTATTGTGGGAAATATTACTCCACTACATTTATTTCACAATAATAGTTACTTTGCAGATCAAAATTGTATAGGTAAAACGTGATAAAATATGCATTGCTATGGACAACATTAAATTACACTCTGAAAGGGTCGTTTTGCATTATGAGTATACTTTTACTTTTGAGTACATTTGTCTGATACTGTATTACTTCAGTACTTAATTAAGATTTTAAATGCAGAATCTTTATCTGTAATTGAGCATTTTTACATTTGGGTCTCAATGTGACTCTATGACTGGTCTTATTAATTAGTTTTGATTGATTTGATTTTTTAAAATTTTTTTTTTACATTGATCATATATTCTGTATGTAAAATTATGATGGAACTGCAGCCCTTAGATAAATATAGAGAAGTAAAACGTATGGTATTGCTTGCATCTGAATTGTAGTGCTGTAAAAACTGAAAACTGCACAAAATGTTAATACTCAAATAAATAACCAGTATTTCAAGACATCACATAACTACAATACTGGTGTACATCTACTTAGTTACTAGCCACCTGTGTGTACATGTATGCATGTATGGTATGTGTCTCTCTGAGCATGTGCTAACCCTTATGATGACCTAGCAAGGAGCCTCTTAGCTGTCAATCATGTTAAGCATGTATGTGTGTGTGCCTGTGTGTGGGGGAGTGACAGGTATTTGACATCATGTCTAAATCATGGTTACTTAATGGCTGTTTCCCTTTCCAACAGAGGTTGATGATGGAGACAAAGAGGAAGGGCAGGGACGACAAGTGTGTGTGTGTGTGTGTGTGTGTGTGTGTGTGTGTGTGTGTGTGTGTGTGTGTGTGTGTGTGTGTGTGTGTGTGTGTGTGTGTCATATCACAGTCACATTGTTAGAACTCTCCTTCATTCTGGGAACAAAATGCAAGTCCCCATAACAAGTAAATCATTACATTTTAGGGTGAAGACTTAGTTTAAGGTAAGGTTAAGGTTAAGGTTAAGGTTAGGATTAGGATTAGGCAAGTAGCGGTTATGTTATGGTAAGTCTCCAGGAAATCCACAACACCTTCACAGTATGCAGACAGCCAGAGTCCCTCTATTCCACATGTATGTATATTTATAACACACACACACACACACACACACACACACACACACACACACACACACACACACACACACACACACACACACACACACACACACACACACACACACACACACACACACACACACACACACACACACACACAGGACGGTAGGCCCCCACTGCCTGACCCCACTAAACATTCAGGTACAATTAATTATTCCTTCCTGATCTAACGAACGCAATGCACTGATTGGACACCCTGAGGGTACAAGGGCACTATTTTAAAAACACTTTCTGGTCATGAATTTTAATCACTTCAAATGTATTGATACATTATTAATTAAGTGACTTTAAGTGATGCCAGGTGGGCATAATTGCAGAAGTAGTAAAATGCTTTTGGGGGTGAAGTGCTATGATGTGAAAGCAAAGCAAAGGAGCTTGTTATTTTTCTCTTAAAGCAGCTGTTTTATTTAAAAGGGATTTCTCACAAAGTGTTCAACAGTCTACAGGGCTTATTTGGTCAGGCAGAGAGCAGCCGCCATTTTGCAAAAATTAAGGCCATTTTTCATTCTTTGTTTTATTCCAGCTGTAGGGCTCCAGTAGTAGCAGTAGCAGTAGTAGTAGTAGTAGTCTTCACTAAATCACATTTTTGCTGGATTGAGTTTCTTTTGTTTGATTAGTGTGGCCTCAATCCTTATGGGGTCACACGGTACATCTTTTTTGAGAATTAAAATACAACACATCAGCATTTTCAGCTCATGTATCTGAAGTTTTGGAAGAACAAAGACAGCCATGGTTTAAAGCCACAAGAGGCACACTTTTCTGCACGCATTTTTTGGGGTGACATTCAGCATAAATTCTTCATAATATTGCTATAATATTAGGTTAATGCTCAAAAACTAAGACTGAATATGTGCATGACTCCTGCTGGCACCCGGCAGGTTTGGAGTAAAAATACAGTATGTTTAAGTGTGGGTTCTAGTGTGTCTGTGCCGGTGTCTGTGTCCGCATGTGTCTGCCTGTTCTATAGGTTAACCTGCCGAACAAGAGCCGAGCGGGAACAGCGCAAATTACAAATTACCTCCCTTATTAGGCCTGACCCCAAATTTCCTTTCATGAATATTCATTATGGTGGCCGCTCGGCGCGACAAGAAATGAATTTGCCCTCTCCTCAGAGTGGACTGTGAATAAGGAATGATTAATGGAATTCTGCGTGGTATGAATCCATCATTCCTGGGATGGAGGCTGGCCTGGTAATAAGGATCCAATTAGAGCCACAGTGGGTGGGACACAGCAGGAACAAGACAGACCCTATAACACCTACACACTCACACACTCTTACCAACACACTCACCTTTTGCATTTTTCATCTCCAAATTTCATTACAGGAAATTTAGTATAAATGTATAAATTTACTGCAAGCAGAGCTAACTTCTCTAGCATCTCCCTCCCTTTCTCTCCTTTTATTTTCTTTTGGGTGGCACTTAGCAGCTGCCCCTCCACCTCTTTGTCCCAGTACACCTCTCCTCTCAGCAGGGCTGCTTTAGCTCTTGCTGGCACCTCCACCTTTCCTGGTTAATTTCATGTTCTGGTGCGTCCTGAGACAGCTCATCCTGCTGCCAAATATTTGTGTTGGGAGACCAGCTAATCTGTAGCTGGTTACATGCTCCTATCCACATGCACGCACGCATGTACACACACACACACACACACACACACACACACACACACACACACACACACACACACACACACACACACACACACACACACACACACACACACACATATGTGATACCACAAGATACCAGTGTGTATCTTCCACCTTCTTGACCAGCGTATCAACCATTTGGCCAAGTTACAGAAGATTAATGGTATAGCAATGTTTACTGCTGAAGTGCAACTGCTGTGTTTTCAGATGAACGGATGAGTGAAACGATGCAGGGATGGACTTGTTGAAAATAACCCATGTTTCACCTGTGGCCAATGTAAATTCCACTTCCTGGAACATCTTTATTGTCCCTTCATCTATTTTCCTGTGTCCTCTCTCCTCTCGCTGGCTTTAATGAGGTGTTCTGTTCCTCTGCCTCATAAACTAAAACCTTTTAGATGAATTACATCTCCTTAAGATTCATCTCCAGCACCGTGGCTTTTTTTTCCCCTTTCATGATTGTATTTAATCCACATCACATCTTTATTCAGAACAAATACCCCCTGTATGACACCTCGCTGAGCACTGGCGGGGAAGAGGAATGTTTCGGTGAAGGTAGAGAGACATGGAGATGTGCCAGCACAGCTCAGCCTGCTTTTTGATGATATCCTCGATAAGACTTTTAGCTAATTACTGACTGCTGCCTCGGAATGTAGCTTCAGTGAAGAGAAAGGCAATGAACCTGCCTGCTAGCTCAATAGAGAGGCATCAAGAAAAAAGAAAGGGGAAGCGGCTGTTGAAAGAGAGACAGATTAACATTTGTTCTTTTACATGCCTCCCTCTGCCACACACACAATAACTTTGCTTATACTAATTAACAATTAGCAAAGACTGGTTGGCTAATTGTGTTATTGCTCCTAATCAAGAGGCTAATTACCAGAATGTCAATTTAGATTTAATTACTAAGTGCTTTGTTAATTCCCATTGAGCATAAGTTACCCTTTCTCGCCCTCTCTCTCTGTTTTCTCTCCCCCTCCCCACCTCTTTTTCTCTCCTTCTTCCATCCTTTTCCCCTCGTTCCATGTTAAATCTTTGGTGTGTTCTGAGGTCCTGTGTTGGGATTGGGGGGGAGTGGGTAAATACAGAAATAAATGAGGCAAGGTGTTTGAGAAGGGGGACCAAGAGGCAGAGGCATTAATGAACAGCTTTTACCGCCGGGCCTCCAATTAGCAAATTCTCTCCCGCCAACATCACAGAGAGGAGAGATCCACCAAGATCCCCCTCCTACCACCACCACCACCTCCCACTGGCCCCTCGCAGATGTCCCTGGCTCTCCACACAGCCACTGTACTGCACCGAACTGTATGAGTTGACCTGGTTGGTAAGCTGCTGTATATTTTGCCCTTATAGGGATACATAAAGTTGTATATAACTCAATTAAACTGAAGCCAGAATAATACAATGTGATATAGTCTTCCTCTATTATAGTGAAGTTTATAGTGTGAAGATACTGTATACTTTGCAACAACAACAATAATGATCATCATTATCATCATCTTATTAAGAACAAGAAAAGAGTTACAAAGTGTAAAAAGTAAATATTTTTCATTTATTTAAATAAAGCCAGCATGCAAATGATTGATTTTTATTTTATGATTTTAATTTTGTCACACAATATTGTCCCTTTTCTTTTGATTGTTCTTTTTCATAGTTGTGATAATAAAGGTGCAATTACTATGAACAGCAAGTCTAGATTGTTTTTGTCAAAAGGCTGTCAAATCATTTTTGAATAAAAATAAGTTATTCCCCTTCCCCTTCTTCTTAGGTCATCATTATCATTCCCATACACACACACACACACACACACACACACACACACACACACACACACACACACACACACACACACACACACACACACACACAATATGGATCATACTCATAATAATAATACTGATAATGACCATAATAATTCTTATTTTTGTTTTTTTCTATTTGACTTTTTTACTTAGTAATGTTTCAATTCTAACTAATGATTTTATTTTATTGTTTTTGCTGTTCTTTCCTAATAGATCCTTCTGATCTTTGAGGTGCTCCCTGACAGCTCAGGGCCTCTGACATGGATTTAGTGATCATTGCTCATTGTCTCTCTGCCTCAGACAAAGAAAGCAAACCACAATGCATCATATACATGTGCATACTTACAGTAATCACTTTCCTAATGTGAAATAATTTTTTTTAATTCATTCAGCACCATCAAACAGTGTTCTGTGTTTCAGAGCATCACTTTGTTGACTGGAACGAAACACAGATGTTGTGTCTGTTGCTTCTCTGATGCCTGTCTCTTTATGCAGGCATCTTGTTCAACCACTGTTTGGTGCTGTTGTCTTACTATTATTCATCCCTTGGACCATTGCTGAGATGGAGGTAAACACATACATGTGTGTGTGTGTGTGTGTGTGTGTGTGTGTGTGTGTGTGTGTGTGTGTGTGTGTGTGTGCGTGCGTGCGTGCGTGTGTGTGTGTGTGTGTGTGTGTGTGTGTGTGTGTGTGTGTGTGTGTGCTCCCACAAATACACGCATGCACATCTCTGTCTCAAAAAGAGCAAGCGCTTTCACTCTCCTCTCTAACTGCCTGGCTCCTCATACTCCTGCCAAAATACCATAAGACAGGGTATAATATATATAATTATCCCCACTTACATTAGCCATTATGCCAGTGGAGCATTGCCTGCAGAATGACACACGACCTGTCAAGACTTCATTCACGCCATTAATAAGCGTCATTAGTGTCTGCTTTGAATACCCCTCTTGCACACTGCAGTCATTTCAACATGTCATAGATTTTAATTTGAGGGTAAAAATAGCTGTGAGGATATTATGCACTCTCCCAGCCAGTCTCTGTAGTCTTCTGATGGGGAGGAAGTTCACAGTGTGACCTTGGATTTTTCCTCTTTATTGGAATTAGAACCATTACTGTTCTTTAGTGCTGTGGGCCAGTTAGTAGCACCAAGGCGCCTATGCTTAGTGTGCTCCTTCCTTTGTGGTGTCCATCAACAGCATTCAAAATCAAAAATTTTAAACCATTAGTTTGTCACAAATGTCATTGAGGTAATTGACCAGCATTTGATGCAGTCTTATACAAAGTGGGTTAAGGGCCCTAAATTATTTCAAAAGCAGAATGCACTTAAGGAACTAAAGCCAGTGGCCTACTGAGAAACGTCAACTGCTTATCAACTGTTCTCAACATTATATAATAGTATCTTATAAAAGAGAGGGCTATAATCTAATAGTCAGTTTCTTTAATAAAAAACATGGAATAGCCTAGTATTTACAGAACAAAAGAATGTTATAGGCCATGCTGTACACATTTAACATAGACTACATACAACATGCTGGGGATGTGTGAGTCCTTTTTGAGGAGGGGAAAAATGATGCCATCTGTGAAACATCATTGAAGATATTTGATTATTTATTTATTGTTATATATAAAAAAAAAATCTAAAAATCTATATTCTGTTGGGGAGACACTGTGGGATAAAAAATAAGTTTCCCTCCTTGTTCTGTTTCTCCTGCTCTCTTTTCAGTGCTGATTACTGTAAGTGTTTAGAGAAAGTGCGTGTGTGAGTGTATAAGAGAGTGTTTTCTTGTTAAAATGCATCCCTGCATGTGTGTGTGTGTGTGTGTGTGTGTGTGTGTGTGTGTGTGTGTGTGTGTGAGTGCACGCGCATCACTTCAACTCAGAGAGAGACACGGGGGAATCTCCCACAGGTAAAATACATGATAAGTGTGTGTGTGTGTGTGTGTGTGTGTGTGTGTGTGTGTGTGTGTGTGTGTGTGTGTGTGTCTCAGTGTGACTGTCCCACAGGTACAGAGAGTGTTTGAGCCTCCTGACAGGCTGTGTCTTTGATCGTTTGGTGAGTCGGTCCTTGTTTGCCTCGCCTGTGTGTGACTGCTGTAGGGGCTAATTAGCCAATGAAAGACTTAATCACTAGAGCCTGCTGTCAACTGTACACCTTGGCTTGCTTTCAGGAATGTTTAAAAAGGATGGCAGACAGAGGAGTTAATGGTGCAGAAGGACAAATGGAGGGGGGATTTTTTTGGATAGGAACTTAAAAAGGTGTTTGTTTCATTTTATTCCATGATAAGTATCTATGTGTTCAAATGAAATAATTAAAATGGTAAATTCTGCAATTAACCACACAGTATCTTTAATTTCCTTCCACAGTAAAAATGAGAGGGAAGGGAAATGTTATAAAACAATAAAGAATAAGAGTGAGAAAAAGAATCAAAAAGACATAGCCATTAATCCTGATCAGTGACCCATCACAGCTCCATCCTGACAACGGAGGAGAAAAAGGAAGGGAGAGGAGAGGAGGTGATGGAGAAGGCCGACTGACACACCATGAACCTCTCCTCCATATAAAGAGCTAATTAGAGCCAGGAGAAGCCTTTCCTATTGTCCCAGCTGACTCCAACACGGTGGACCCCTCTCCTCTAAGCCTCCCCTTCACTCACCTCCCATCAGCAAACTGCCCATCTGGCCTTTATGCTGTCATGGCTACTTACCTCTGGCCCCCAGTAAACACGCATTACATAACATACACACAAGTGTGTGTGTGTGTGTGTGTGTGTGTGTGTGTGTGTGTGTGTGTGTGTGTGTGTGTGTATGGGAATGATGATGATGACCTGCAAATGGCCACTAAAGTTTACTTTTTATTCACCAAGACCCTGTAATTAGAGAAACAACATCAAGCACTAAATTAATATTTTCATCCTGGATTTAACCCCGCTGTTCAGCTCCAAGAGGTTATATGTGTGTGTGTGTGTGTGTGTGTGTGTGTGTGTGTGTGTGTGTTTTTTTTAATTGGTTTATGTTGTCAGTGAAGCTGCAGCAGTGTGATCTAGTGTGATCTTGTTACTGTCTCTTGATGCAGATCTTTCTGTCCTGCGTAGGCCTCTGTTATCATACTGAGGATGTTGTTTCTCTCCGGGGTGATTCATTTGTCTGATTTGTATTGTGTGATTTATGTGTTATGAGTTATGACCTAGTGAACAACTTGTTTTAATAACTGTAAAGTTGAATGTTTTACTGTGTTGAATTATTTCCATGGCATTAAGGCCAAATACAGTATTAGTGTACAGAATTTAAAAATATATTATTTTAAATAAATCTTAAGGGGAATAATGTTGTATTAGGCTATATACTATTATATATTATATACTATTATATAATGATAATAACATATACACATTTTACTTGTTTATTTTAGCACATGGGTGCTACTAAACACAAAGTGGTTATCTTCCACAAATAAGATACAAAATAAATGAAAAAAAAATAGCTTTATGTTCCATTAAATCAATCTATACAGGTGGAAATTTCAATTCAAATGTTCCTGAAAATATTCAAACAACATGGATTTTTTTAAAGCAGGAGCACGCAGAGAGGAGTCTTGTCAGTCAACTTCCCATAACTCTGTGACTCAACACCCTTTATTAAAAAAAAACAACAAGGACACCAGAACAAACGAAAGATACAACCAACTTACACATACAAAAAAAGATGGGCTACCCATTGGACAGAAACTACTGTAAATCTTTTGAATAGTCATTTAGCCCAAAAATGCACCTACACAATACAACCATGTGGACAAAAAGCTCATGAACACCTTGATAATGTACAGATTGAATACAGCCTGGCCAGTGAAACAGGTAGACAAAGGCAAACCTGGCAATTTTGATAATTGCTTAATCGCATTAGTCCTTTATAAAGCACAAATGCAAAATCTTTGCTGTTTCCAGCTACTCAAATGTGAAGATTTGCTGTTCTTTGTGTTTTGGACTTTTACAGAAAATGCAATTTAAAGATGTAGCTTTAGGCTCTTGGAAATTGTAATGAACTATTTTCCGCCATGTTATAGTCTGCACTTTGTTTTCATACTTCACTATTTTCTGACATTTTGTTGTCTAAATGATCAATCGGAAAAAGAAACGACAGGTTAGGTGATCATTAAAATAATCGTATGTTGCAACTAAGGGGCCATCCACACGGAGACGCTTTTTGGTGCAAACGCACATGTTTAGCATCGTTTGGGCCCGTCGTCCACACAAATCCAGTAAATGCACTGCTTGAAAACGCACTTTTTTGAAACCTGGTCCCAGAGTGAAAAAATTCGAAAACGGCTCCCTTTTGGCTTCATTTGGACGGCGAAGCCGCATACTTATCGTATCGATGATGTCATCGCCACACCCCTCGACCTCTTACCTGCGGCCACTGACACACACACGACTGCGGTGACGCTATAAGCAAGCACTTCCCATCTCCATGGTCAAACAAGCTCACTTCATCTAAATACTTGTCTAAATAAATGTCTCTGCTCCCTGACACTTCCCTCTGCTCTGCCGGTTCTGGATTCTACAAGAGATATTGCTAACGTTATGTAGCTAACATTAAACATCGCTAAAGCAGCTACGTTACGTTAACGTTAGCTGCTATGGTTATCTGTTTATAAAGTGGAAGTAGACAACTTATCAACTAGCTAGCTAATCTGTCTGCTTATCAACTCCTTGAACGGATTATAGTAACTTTTAGCATGGCTTATTGTAGAAAGGCTACTGCAAGAAAAACGTGTAGATTATCAAAAAGACATTGGATCATTGATGTTTGTTTGACTGCCGATGTTAGCTAGTTAGCAGAGCTAATGTTAGTGCGCTAACGTTAGCTCTGCCAGCTAGCGCGCTGCAATCATGTCCGATGGCAGACAGAATTGCAAAATAAAAAGCAATCCAACAGCACATTATACAATGTAAACAAAGACACGTTTTCTTGCGGAGACCTTTATATGTTCAAAGTTTCCATTGCTGAAGCTGCGGTGAGGAGCTGTGGTCTTAGGGTCTTAGGTGCCTCAAGGGGCGGTAACCCGCGAACACCGTGGTGGACACCGGTGGTCAGGGAAGCCGTCCGACTGAAGAAGGAGTCTTTCCGGGATATGTTATCCCAGACGACTCCGGAGGCAGTTGCAAGGTACCGAAGGGCTGCAGCCTCTGCCGTGAAAGAGGCAAAGCAGCGTGTGTGGGAGAAGTTCGGAGAAGACATGGAGAAGGACTTTCGGTCGGCACCAAGGTACTTCTGGAAAACCGTTCGCCACCTCAGGAGGGGGAAGTGGGGAACCATCCAAGCTGTGTACAGTAAGGATGGGACGCTGTTGACCTCAACTGAGGAGGTAATAGGGCGGTGGAAGGAGCACTTTGAGGAACTCCTAAATCAGACTAATCGCCCTCTATGGTAGAGGCAGAGCTGGAGGATGAGGGGGATTGGCATCAATTTCCCTGGTGGAGGTTGCTGAGGTAGTTAAACAACTCCACAGTGGCAAAGCCCCAGGAATTGATGAGATCCGTCCAGAAATGCTTAAAGCTCTGGGTGTGGAGGGGTTGTCTTGGTTGACACGCCTCTTCAACATTGCGTGGAAGTCTGGGACGGTGCCTAAGGAGTGGCAGACCGGGGTGGTGGTTCCCCTTTTTAAAAAAGGGGGGACCAGAGGGTGTGTGCCAATTACAGGGTATCACACTTCTCAGCCTCCCGGTAAAGTCTACTCCAAGGTGCTGGAAAGGAGGGTTCGGTCGATAGTCGAATCTCAGGTTGAAGAGGAACAATGCGGGATTCCGTCCTGGTCGTGGAACAACGGACCAGATCTTTACTCGCAAGGATCCTGGAGGGAGCCTGGGAGTATGCCTCAACCAGTCTACATGTGTTTTGTGGATCTGGAGAAGGCGTATGACCGGGTGCCCCGGGAGATACTGTGGGAGGTGCTGCGGAGATACGGGGTGAGGGGGTCCCTTCTCAGGGCCATCCAATCTCTGTACGACCAAAGCGAGAGCTGTGTCCGGGTTCTCAGCAGTAAGTCGGACTCGTTTCAGGTGAGAGTTGGCCTCCGCCAGAGCTGCGCTTTGTCACCAATCCTGTTTGTAGTAATTATGGACAGGATATCGAGGCGTAGTCAGGGTGGAGAGGGGGTTGCAGTTCGGTGGGCTGGGGATCTCATCGCTGCTTTTGCAGATGATGTGGTCCTGATGGCATCATCGGCCTGTGACCTTCAGCACTCACTGGATCGGTTCGCAGCCGAGTGTGAAGCGGCTGGGATGAGGATCAGCACCTCTAAATCGGAGGCCATGGTTCTCAGCAGGAAACCGATGGAGTGCCTTCTCCAGGTAGGGAATGAGTCCCTTACCCCCAAGTGAAGGAGTTCAAGTACCTTGGGGTCTTGTTCGCGAGTGAGGGGACAATGGAGCGGGAGATTGGTCGGAGAATCGGCACAGCAGGTGCGGTATTACATTCAATTTATCGCACCGTTGTGACGAAAAGAGAGCTGAGCCAGAAGGCAAAGCTCTCAATCTACCGGTCAGTTTTTGTTCCTACCCTCACCTATGGTCATGAAGGCTGGATCATGACCGAAAGAACAAGATCCAGGGTACAAGCGGCCGAAATGGGTTTCCTCAGGAGGGTAGCTGGCGTCTCCCTTAGAGATAGGGTGAGAAGCTCAGTTATCCGTGAGGAGCTCGGAGTAGAGCCGCTGCTCCTTTGCGTCGAAAGGAGCCAGTTGAGGTGGTTCGGGCATCTGGTAAGGATGCCCCCTGGGCGCTTCCCTAGGGAGGTGTTCCAGGCACGTCCAGCTGGGAGGAGGCCTCGGGGGAGACCCAGGACTAGGTGGAGGGATTATATCTCTAACCTGGCCTGGTAACGCCTCGGGATCCCCCAGTCGGAGCTGGTTAATGTGGCCCGGGAAAGGGAAGTTTGGGGTCCCCTGCTGGAGCTGCTACCCCCGCGACCCGACCCCGGATAAGCGGATGAAGATGGATGGATGGAGATGGATGGACCTTTATAAAATGAGCAGTGGTGAAAGTTATTATAGTCCATGGATGTATTAAGAGAACGTTAGTCTAGCTAGTCATGTTATGATGGGAAGGGGAAGTGACAATGCTCTTATTCTCCGTTTTTTGGTGAATTTCTGTAGCAGAAACAGCGCCGCCTATAGGCCTGGAATATGAAGTAGCTCGTTGAGTCATTTACAAATGGATCCGTTTAGACGCAACTATTCTTGAAACGAATCCAGGGAAGACGGGTAAAAAAAAGATCGTTTTGGTACGTGTGGACGTGGCCTAAATGATTGTATTCAATATTGGCCACTTTGGCAATAATGGGATTCCCCCACATAAAATGTTTATTTGATATACCAGAGAGAGACTCCATAGAGAACTTTGAGAAAGTCAGAGCAGACAATGTCTTCAGGTTTTTAAAAATGTAGATGTCCTTGTAAAACTCACCGGATAAGAAGAGGAACCTTTGCCACTGCAGATGTTCTGACTTCCTTCCTGACACAGCAGGAAGATTGAATATGTAACTGATAACTTTAATGCTCCATCAAAGTGTACAAGTGTGAGTCAGCATGCACAATAGCAAGGCCCTGAAACTAGGACTGCTAAATGGAATGCAGCCATTAATAATGTTATTAATTACACCTGTGTTAGAATGTCCATATGTCCATCATGCAACAAGGAGTAGTAGATAAGTAGTGCTAGTAGAAGTAGTGAGAATTTAGAGCAAAATCACAACCTCCTGTTCCCAAATTATTATACTATTGATTTTTGGACACCAAACCTCTCACCTTCAACTGCCAACAGTGCATCTATTTAATAGTGAGTACTTTGAATGGGATGATGGGATTTGAGAAGAGAAGCAGGGAACCAATTTTGGAAGGCAGACAGATAAGAACAGATGGTATAGAAGGGAGGACTAAGTGGAGAACTAATAGACGGTGTGGGAAAGTGATGAGAAATGAGTTGCAGGCTAAATACCCCCCCGCCCCATTTCCTCTTTCTCGTTCTCTCCTTCAGCTCTCCTCTGAATATGTGTGACTGACAGGGATGTTAAGTGCCGTTTGACACCAAAGACGGAGGTGACTATGTGAAGGTAGCTATCTGACTGAGAGGTTTTTCCATGTGTGTGTGTGTGTGTGTGTGTGTGTGTGTGTGCGCGCGTGTGTCAGGATGGGGTTGTGTAATGAATTACAGACGTGGGTCCGATTAAAATGACTGGTAATTTCTCCGGGGAGATGAGAGCCTGGAGCAGCATGAATCAAATGACTGGCAGGATGACTCACCAACACCATCTCCTATACCCTCAGACAGAGACGAACGGTGGACAGAAAGAGGGCTGAAGAAGAGAGTGGACAGTGGGCTGAAAGGAGAGATGGGTGAGGATGGGGGGGGGGGCACCAGATGGGGGACGCAGAAAGAGAGCATGCAAAGATACAGGACTAGCAAGGGATGAGAGGGATGCAGGATATGTGCTGTCCAAAGAAGAAAGTGAGATTGAAAGAGTGCTATTAGCGTTTAGTGTATGAAGAAATATAGAGAGAAAGAGGTGACAAGATGATGGGGATGTAGGGGGGTTGAGGTGAGTGAAAGGAAAGGTCTCAAGCATCACTAGTTTCAATCTGTTCTCACAGTTCACACCCCTATCTCTGGCCTCATTGCAGGTGACAGCAGCATGGCTAAATTACCTCCCGCTGGCGCTCAAATTAAACAGGGCATATAGTGTGTGAGAGAGAGAGAGAGAGAGAGAGCGAGAGAGAGAGAGGGAGAGAGAGAGAGAGAGGGAGAGAGAGAGAGAGAGAGAGAGAGAGGGAGAGAGAGAGAGAGAGAGAGAGAGAGGGAGAGAGAGAGAGAGAGAGAGAGAGAGAGAGTGGGGGGTGCTTATGAAAAGAGTGTCCGTGGTCACATTAATGCAATTTCTCTCTCGATCTCTCCATTCCCTCAGCCCAGCCCTGGATAATGAGCTAGCGAACACTCTCCCTCCCCCCCCACTGGGCCTACCTGCTATGCACAAAAGGCTCTGAACGCTATTTTTGGAGCCCCTCTTCTCATTTATTTCATTGAATTGGTGATGATAATGATCATTGTGGCTTGAGGTGCCATATTCAAATTAACTGCCATTCCTCAGGTGCTATCGGCCCAGCATCATCCTGCCTGCAAAAGTGTCCCCGCACCTCCTTCGTCTGCTTCCTCCGTTCCTCCCCTCCCTCACCTCTCCTGGAAGCAATACAAAGACCATTGAAGCAGCTCCGCCTGATATGTTTCCTTGTTGAGCTTATTCAAATCAGGTGTTTGAAAACGAACCTTGTTTGCATTGTAATGTTGCGTGGCAGAGCATCTACAATTGACAATTTACTGATACAGGCCTGTTAGAGGGCTAGGTGCAGCAGTGCTGTGAATATGAAATGAATTAGATTCCCGCCTGTAGTTATTCAGATCAGAGTGTAACATGATAGCTTACATGAGTGGGTTTCAATGGAGGTCTAACTAAATAAATTTGATTTGGAAAGGGTGTGTTTGGCAGATTGTGCCACTCACCAGGTGCTGCCACGGATAAAGCAAGCAGTTTATTGTACATAATAGGATGCAAGAATCTTTACATATACATGAATTCTATTAGGCGTCGCTGGCACTGGAGGGAGGCACAAAAGGCAGCAGCGCTCGCTGAGAGGAGGTGAGGGAGCTGCTCACATCCATCAGTCTGATAAAGAGATTTGTATGCGCCAGTCTGTATATGTGTGTTTGTGTGTGTGTGTGTGTGTGTGTGTGTGTGTGTGTATGTGTGTGTGTTCATGTGTTCTGTCAAAAAGAAAATGCCATCATGCCATCACTCTCACTTTGCACTTTTTTAGGAACAAAGAAAATAAAGTGTTTCTGTGAAACAAAACACCTGGGGGATACCTGTCACTGCAGAGATTTCTCTCACTACAAAAACAAGAGTGTGTGTGTGTGTGTGTGTGTTTTCGTGTGTGCATGCTGTCAAGTGTGAACGAGTGTAGGTTTAACCCAGGGCTGGTTGAAACCTTGGCTGATACAAAAACTTTTTTGTCAAAATATTTGTGCAGGCTTCTACAGAATTGTAGATTGGTGTCTTACATTTTTCAAACAGTTAAAGTTTTCAGAAGAAGTAGAACAGGAGTGATTTATCCAATCTGTGACACTTCCATATGTGGGCATCTGTGTGTTATATCTACTTCAGTTTAGCAGCTGCTGAGGGTAATCTGGGCTGGTCGGGGCTAATGGCTGACTTGTTTTCTGGTCCAGCTGAGCTCTTAATTACATGATTGAGCTTGTTATGGCCTAATTAAAATGGTAAAACACAGGGCAGAGCGAGAGGGAATGAGTGAAAGAGCAGGGAGAGGGAAAGAGAGTTAGACTAGCAACACTCCATCCCTCTCTCCCCCTCCCCCTTTATTAAACTGTTAACCCACAACGTCCCTATCTCTCCCTCTTGTCTGCCCCTGGCTATTTGGAATGGGCCACGAACTACAGCCATAATCAGCAGGCCTACATTTCAATAACACATTTTATCATTTAACCTCTAGTTATACACGTCAAGGTGGCGGTGCATGTTCCATTTGGGGAATTGAGTTGGTGGGGAATTGGCGTCGATAAGAAAGTTAAACACAAAAACAAAATTACCAGCAAGTTGTTACAAGAGCCTGAGGACAGAAAAAATAAAAAGTTGACTAAGTTTGTATCAGAAACTAAGACAAAAGAGGGAGGGGAGGAGGGGCCAGCGAGAGAATAAGGCGATGAACAATGTTTTTGTTGTTCCGTTTTTAAGAGTATACTTTTGGGTCAATTAACAATAAAGATCAATTGATATCTCCTTATCCTTTCTTCTGTGAATTTTAGCCCGCAGTAATGAGATAAATATTTATGAAGGCTGAAAGTCCCCTGCCTCTTCTTCTTGTGTCAAATGCTCAGCATGATCAAAGGCTCAGCCCAAAAACACACGACGCACTAAAAGCATCAAGGCTCTGTTGGCATTGTTTTTCCACTGTCCCACTGCTCAAACACAGAAAGCTGAACATCAACCCCCCCATCAGCACCACCTCTCCACTCCTCTCCTCCCCATACCCTCCTTGAGAAAAAAAAAACAGAGATAGGTTTGGGACCAGTGCACTGTCGCTTTAAGATAAAATATTCTATCTTCTACATCATAATTATCTCCTTAAGGTAGAAATATTAGCATATCCACCAATCTTATTATCTGAGAAATTGGCTCATTAAGTCAGCTGGCTCCCCTTGCGCCCACCTTGTTCTCCATTGTCCATACTTCATCAGTGAGGGAGGCTGCTGAGGGGCATTCTGACTGACAGGAGGCACACAGCACTCAGAGCAGGCCTCTGTGGGGACCGGCCTGGGCCAGCAAAGGCTGACGGGACAGCGCTCTAATGTTCTGCGAGGAAGGAAAAAGAAGGCATCCCCCTCGAGACTAGGAGAGACTGAGATGTGCTGTGGCCTGGTACGGCTTCAGTAACACTTTGTGATTACGGAATTTAGTTGGTAATTTAGAGAATATTGATCAACATCACAAGATAAAAGTTGCTGCACATATTTTGACCTTCCTGAGTTGTGCTTCATGTGTCTGGCTGTGAGGGAGACTGCCTGTGTGACCCTGCCTGGGGATGAGGGCTAAACCCTGGACAGCGACAGTGTTCAAAGCCCAATTTATGGTCTTAAAGAGCAAAGCATACATTTGCTTAGTAATCAGAAAGACAGGCTTTCCAAATTACATTTCCCGTGCTATTAGATATTAATGAGATGCTGGAGAATAGCCTTGGCCTCTAATCTGCAGGATTTAATCCCCAGATTGAAACCTGACACCCGTGGAGGCTAATGAAATCATCCTTTTAATCCAGGGAAATGTCCCCCATAAGCTTACAGCTTTAGAGAACCACGGGACGCGCTGTGCAATGTACAGCAGACAACATGGTGCAGGATACGTTTGAGCAGAGGTAGAGGATTGAAGGGAGAGACACAGAGGTCTGTAAAAGTAGATGTTTGGATAATTAAAAAAAATCTGAGATGCAGATATGGGGTATCTGAAAAGGCTAGAGGTTGCAAAATTATAGTGTATGGTGTGTGATTAAAGATGAACCAATCTTTTTGACATTTCGCCAGGACAGAGAGATGCTTCCACACAATGCATAAACTCCCTGCTCCCTTCTCCCTTCTCCCTTCCCCCACGTCACTCTCTTCTGTCTGTCTGTCTGTCTGTATCTCTCTCTTTCTCTCTCACGGAGAGATCGAGAGAGAAATTGCATTAATGTGACCACGGACACTCTTTTCATAAGCACCCCCCACTCTCTCTCTCTCTATCTCTCTCTCTCTCTCTCTCTCTCTCTGTGGCTGTGCGGGATTGAGTTGTTAATTAGAATCGTGGCCAGGCCAAATGAATTCAGACCTTCTTCCTTCTGTAATGGTGCTGCAGACCCCAAGCTGTGGGCTTTAATTCTCCTCTCATCAGTCTGATGGAAAAATCACCTCACTGCCATTCAGCACTGCCACTTATTAACCAAGCCAAGAAAAGGTGATCGGCACAATGGAAAATATATTGTGTTTTTTTTCTTTTGATGGCATGCATATGCATATAAATCATTCTGTAACCAAAAATCTGTGCACACAGTTTGTATGACAAGAAACACATATGTACAAAATCCTATGACATTTTTCTTCCCCATTTTTCACGCCAAGAGAAAAATTGTCTAAATTAACATAGCAATGATTTTTATAAGAATTACATGCAATGATGAACAAAACAGGATCCATAGGTACCTATCTAAAAAACATGTGTGTGTGTGTGTGTGTGTGTGTGTGTGTGTGTGTGTGTGTGTGTGTGTGTGTGTCTAAGTGCCTAAACACTCATTATGGTGAGGCTGCGTGTATTGACAGGCCATGTGTGAGGCATAAGGGTCGAGTTGCGATATGCTTAACAGCCAATTTACAAAGGTCAGGTGAGTGGGATCAAACGGGTGGGAAGATCACACCTCACATTCCTAAATGAGAAACAATCATCCCTCCAAAGGTCACCCAGACACAACCAAGGATTAGAATAATAGAGCAGGCCTTCCGCTCCTCCTTCTTATCCTTCTCATTCGGCTCGCCACCCTTTTCCTCTCCACAGGGGGCATGACAGAACAAGACGCCTCGCTTCTATATTTCGGTTTTATTCCATTTCCTCATCCTCATTTTACTGTATAGTCTTAGTGAGCGCCTGTGTGTCTGTGGGTATCTCACTATCAACAATAGAAAAGAACTGACTATTAAACCCACCTGGTAACAAATCAGAATGTCATGCTCTCCTGAGTGTTTAAAAACTTTAATATGGAATTTGTAATGGTCTTTTTTCCTCCAAAAATGTAATTTTTAGCAATTGATTTTTTTTGTTAACTTTTGTTAAATGGTAGATTAATTTCAATCTACCATATCATTTAAAGATTATAGCCCATTACACAACATAGATGAGCTCTGGCTATGCAGATTTGATTTTTCTCGCTCCACTGCCATCATCAGAAATCTGAAAAAACTTTATTGTTCATCGCAAGGCAATGTGCGTTTATCTTTGATGTGGCTCACACAGTACACACAGCATAGAAATGTAGCAAAAAGATACACTAAGCATTAAAGATATATACACATAGAGTTAAGAACAGGCTACACATCATCCTTATGGCTAAATGATGTGTGGTTGCAGTTTTTTTTAAATATAAAAGTGCAACTAAATAACTAAATACTGGTTTTGTAATCCTTGCAATAAAATATATCCTTCAGTATGATTTAATTACTTAAAAATAATAACAATTTAAATCTGACATTTCAGGCAAATAGTAGGTGTAGTTGATAGATAAAGAAGAGAAGCAGCAGCAGCAGCAGCACCGGCCAGGTTGCAAGGAGATGCAGAGACACTGTGAAGCAACAACAGGGGGCAGTGTTGGGTCATACTAAACATGCAGCTCTCTGTCCACCCCTCTCTCACTTTCTTTCTCTCTATGGCCAGAGTCCAGTCTAACCACCTCTCAGGATTAATTACACTTTTTCAATTAATGTTCTAATGAGAGCTGCTGGTGCAGAAGTCTGATAAGGCAGTTAGGGAATGAATGAGACACACACAAGCACACACAAGCACACACACACACACACACACACACACACACACACACACACACACACACACACACACACACACACACACACAGAAGAGACAGACGGAGAGATGTACTAACTAAAATGATTGATGGGACGTAGCAGAAGCTGATGGAGTTGATAGAGCGTTGACAGTAGCAGAGATCAGCTTGACCAAATCTGGACTGAGATGGACAAACAGACACACATCAAACATGCAAACACACACGTGGTATAATATACAAATGGAATTAAAAACACACAAGCTGTATGCTTTGGTGACACAAACCCACACATCTGAAAACTGGGTTTCCATGGTAATGAGCTCAACTGGTGCAGAAGGGCACCTCACACACACACACACACACACACACACACACACACACACACACACACACACACACACACACACACACACACACACAAACTTTGCCGGCACGCACCAGGGGACCTGTCAAGTATAAATTAGTGCCGTTGATGTGTCACAAGATGCCCCCGAAGGTCATTAATTGGTCAGTGATTGGAGGTTGGCATGTCATTTATATGAAGATAATTTGCATAAGGCAGCAAAGTACCTTCCCCTCAAAAGCATGTTACAGATTCTATATGTTGAAGCCCACACTTACTTACAAGGGCTTCTTCTTCTTCTTCTTCTTCTTTTTCTTCTTCTTCTTCTTCTTCTTCTTCTTCTTCTTCTTCTTCTTCTTCTTCTTCTTCTTCTTCTTCTTCTTCTTCTCCCAGTGAGACCATCTGTCCCTGAGTTCAGAGTGAACACAAGACAGAGCATTGTATAAGAATGTGCATTCCCTTTCCATTTTCCATTTTTATCTACCTTTGATGTCATAAAAGGAATAAATCCAGTCATTTTATCTGAATGTAATGTTTCAAGGCCTTATACCATTGTTGAAAATATTTTCATCCAAAGGAAAATATCTGTAATATTAGGAGACAATTTCTATAAATGTTGATATGGACAAAATGATTTTGAATATGCATGGATATCCTGTCAAATACAATACATTCATATTATCATTGTGAAATAAGTCGCAGGCAGAATAAGTACATTTTGTATGGACAGAAATAAAAATCAATGGAGATGTGATAAAATTAAACGGGACCCATTGTTTAAGAGCCAGAACCAGATTGAAGGTCAAGGGGGGGAAAAGAAAATCCCTGACTTTTTCATGACATCCTTTTGAAAGTATAGGAAGGCTGAATATTCTTAGAGGACAAAGGAGAAGATAGTGTGTGTGTGGGTGTGTGTGTGTCTGAGAAAGAGAGAGAGAGAGAGAGAGAGAGAGAGAGAGAGAGAGAGAGAAGAAAAGTGTAGAAATATATTTTTTAATTTGAAAACGCTGAATTTGATTCTTACTCTCACTAATCAAAGCAAACCATTACATTACATTTTACACTTTTAAAGATAATAAGAAATAATTGTGTCTTGTCTGTATATGCATTAGTCCATATATGCATTATTAGGAGTTTGTTAAATTAGAACACCATTTTCTCTCATGTACTTACATAGTCCCACCAAAGGAGAGTATGAAAGTACGAATGTGAGAGATTGCTTTTCTCTGCGCTGCTGCTCTCTCTCTCCCACACACTCACTCACTTTCTTTCTCCCTCTGTTTCATTCTCTTTCTCTCTTTTACTCTTTCTCTCCGTCTCATTGCCCCATAACCACAGAGAGATGAGTTCAAGCCACCATTAAAGCGTTAAAAATTTAAATATATAAAAAAAAAAAACGTAACGCTCTTTTTAATTAAAAAGGATCCTAATAATCCACATCATATTATACGTCGCAGATTCATCGGTCAATTTAATAACAGTGAGGCTTTTGGATCTTAATATCTCTGCTACCAGGTTTCCTTCATAACTGAGAGCCCGTGTTAATTACAGCAGAGCCTAATGGTGGGGAATATTCAGGGCCTCTCCATGTTTTGATAAATGGCTTTCCACTAAGATTTATTCCTAATTATCTCATTTGTCTTTCTCCATTACTTTTTATAGCTTAAATTTATGAAGTCATTAAGACGTTAGTGGGCCTGATAATGATTAGGAGAAGGAATTGTATGAAAGTGAATTATATGAAAATGATTATGGCTAAAGGAGTGTTTAAAATGAGGGCTGCGGAAGCCTGGACGTGTGTGTGAACGTGTGTGTGTGTGTGTGTGTGAGTGTGTGTGTGTGTGTGAGGGCTTTGTTTGAAGGTGGTGCATGCTACCCCCTCCACCCTACCACCACCAACCCCCCCTGTCCTGCCCAGCTGATGCTACCACCTTACACCAGTGGAAATAAGCGTGATGAAACATCTTTGTCACTCTCTTCATCCTTCTGTGTCTCTCCTCCCTGCTGGCCCCCATCAGCTCATATCTCTGCTCCATCTATCTGTCTGGTCTGACTCTGTTAACGCGGGGCAATGTTCTCTCCGCGTAATGAGAGATGATCTTTCTCTTTCTCTGTCTGTGTCTCTAACACACACACACACACACACACACACGGATGAAAAAGTTTTACCTCCACCGCATTTGGCTTTTGTTTAATTTCATTTGCCTTGGAAGATAATGAAACATATAAATACAGTGGCCCATGTGTGTGCGTTTGGAGTTTTGAAGTTATGACCATTTCTTAGTGCGAGAGCTCCCTGGTACCGTCACTGCAGTCTAATCTGTTTGATGAAGGCTTTTTAGCTTTAGCACAATGGGAAATAGCAGTTCTTCCCTCTGCCACCACACACTGTTTGGTTTAAAATTGCTAAATGCATGTGTATCTATGACCAATGCCATTCTGAGCTTACAGTAAAATACACCTTTTTGTTAGACATGCTGAGTTCCCCTCTTGTCATTCTGGCCCTTCCTTGTCCCTCAGCAGTCTGCTTCCCACTCTCCCTCCCCTCTTCTTCCCACCGTGACAGGCTGTGTGCCAGAAATCATAAGAGGCAGTGCAAGCCCCTGCTTAATGAATTAATTATTTGATTATTTAATCACCAAGATGAAGAGCGTCGTTAACACTGGTGTTAATTAGCCAACATCTGGGCCAGTCTGCGGTCCAGCTACACAGAAACACAGAGACGACTAGCAACACACACTCTGTCTCTTCCACCATCTTTGGTGTCACATTCTACATCTTTTTATCTGCTACTCCTCTGTCAGCAATGTGTTCATTGAAAGTGTAAAAGCTGATATGATGTGATTTTAGGAGAATGACCCACCAATGAAAAACCAAAGAAATCCCCAATTTAATGTTGAGTGTTTCCCTTTGATTTCATTCTGTTTACCATTAATGTCCTACATGCGTGTCTGCTAAAATAAAAGGATTGAGTTTGTTACAGTTTTTCACGATCGCTATGACAATTTTTTCAATACTTTTAACAACTTTCCTAAACTCTTAACGCACCAACACACCTACAACACACAATTGACAAAACAGTTAATTTCATGCTCAAAATCACACATTGTAAACTAAACTCCAACACTGATTTTCAAAATACAATAATTCACTAACACAATACACTGTGTTTACCAAAACAATGCAAACATGTCTCAAAATCAAATAATTCTTCCAAAACACTAACACATGTAACAGGAACATTTAATCAATCATAGCACAGTGTCATACAAAACACTAACATCAGATGGAATTACAGAAACTGCATTATTTGATATGTGTCAGGTCTGCCCTTATACAATAGACAATAGTATATTGTATTGACCATAGATTGTGTTTTGCACTGCAGTTTCTCTTAAAGTCTCTCTACATTTTTGTTTTGTTGGGTTTAGTAAATGCATGCATATTTTTTTTTTTTTTACTGTAAAGATTATTTTTTGGGCTTTTCCGCCTTTATTTGTCAGAAATAGAATCGTCCTGGTACTCCTCTTCCTCTCCCTCGTGAAGGCATTTTTCTTATTTTCTGTGTTCATCTACAGTATATTGTTCAAATAGGACCTCTTTCTGTATGTACTACCATATGATCATGTGCTTCCTAGAAGGGAATCAGCTGTGATTAATCTATTTGCATAGCTTCAATCAGCTGTTTCTCAATAAATGCATGTATAAAATGCAGGGGATATATTTGTGTTTCAATTTACAATATGAACAGCTGTTCACTTTGACTTTAGCCTATAAGTTAGGTTTAGAACATGTTATCTGTTCTGACATACAGTGTGAAAGCATTTGTAAATTTGGCAATAAAAATCCATTGTTTTGGTCTTGGTGGAGCTTGTGTGTAAAAGAAGTTCAAGCATTTTAAATTTGTGTAACTGTATGCATTTTGTGTCAAAGCAACAATAAATGTGTTAATTGTATAACCTACACAGACATATGTTGTGCTGTGTTAAGAGTTTAGGAAAGTTGTTAAAAGTATTGAAAAAAGTGTTATAGCGATCGTAAAAAACTGCCACTGTCACCCTACATTCATTTTCTGTTCATTTCTGTTCAGTTAGCTTTACTTGCCTCACACTCATGCAATGCTGTCTCTCACCATTGGGAGGAGCAATGTCTTTTCTTCTGACCACGTAAGACACACTCCTTGATTTCACTTCTCAACAGTTGCCAAACAGCTGTCCACATTTGATTGCTGATAATGCATGCAGGTAGTGTGCATGGTTGTGCTTTGAGATAATAAAAGCAACAGCTCATTCTCATCACCTATAGTGATTGGGCAAGGATAAAATTCAAACTGAATCTGCTGCTTATTATAATCTATATAGATACGTCTTTCATTGTATCCTATATGGATTTCCATCCTTGGAATTCACATGTAAAGCAAGCATGTGTTCCTATCCTGCTCTTTCTTCTTTTCAATCTTCTGTGTGTTTAGGAAGAGGGAGGCAGAAAGAGAGAAAGGCATCCAGTGAAAGACAGCAGACAGTGAAGGAGGGATGGAGGAGAAGAAAGATATTTGTGACTCTGTAGCCTGATTAAGAACACTTCAGTCTGGGTGGTGTGCTACTTCACACCAGCAGCAGTGGCCTTCAATGGTAGAGGGAGGACTGGAGAGGTTTGTGTGTGTGTGTGTGTGTGTGTGTGTGTGTGTGTGTGTGTGTGTGTGTGTGTGTGTGTGTGTGTGTGTGTGTGTGTGTGTGTGTGTGTGTGTGTGTGTGTGTGTGTGTGAGGTGGAGGGGGGTAGAAGGAGGGATTCCCTTAATTGCAATCATTCTGGCAGCACTGCAGGGATCTCCGTGCCATGCATACAATTAAAGAGGAGAAGGAAGGAGAGGAGAGGAGAGGAAAGGAGAGGATCATGCTACTGGTGCTACTTTCTTTACTTGATACCATGATTGTATGCGCAACCCAAACACATACAAGGTTGAAGACTTCTAAACAACGTAGCTGTTTCTTAATGTATACAGTGTTTGTTAGGGCTCTTTGTTTGAGAGGACTGAGTACTAGCTTGATCACATCTGTGTATGTTGTGTATCAGCGCTGGTTTGTGTGTGTGTGTGTGTGTGTGTGTGTGTGTGTGTGTGTGTGTGTGTGTTTGTATACATTCTTTCCGTGTGCTGCCGAGGTTAATTGAGACACACAGCTCATCTCTGCCCTGATGAGGGTCAGAGCACAGAGGCAGATCTGCATTGCATTAATCTAACCCCAATTTATGCTGCCACACACTGTCAGTGGCAACCCTGCCCCCAACACACATACCCATTAATTTAGCCCCCAATGTGTGTTGTCTTCAGCTTCTGTGATGCATGGCACACACTCTTGGATTCACAATCACAAATGCATATAGCAACAACTCACACACCACACACTTGCACTTGTGCTTTCTCACACACTCACAAAGGCAACAGCAGCTCATGCAGAGTTGATGTCATTTACTTTTAAGGTCGGCACTGTGTGATCTTTAGTGGAAGGTGTAAAATCAAATCAACTACTATAGAAAGCAAAAATCCCCCAAAATCTACCTTGATAGCACACACTTTTCCTAGCAACACACAATGTTCTCTGCGTAATGAGAGATGAACTTTCTCTTCCTCTGTCTGTGTCACATACACATACACACACACACACACACACACACACACACACTCACACACACACACACACACACACACACACACACACAATATCTCACATCCATGCAGCCTCTATTATTCCTGCATAAGTTTCTTGCAGAACGCTGGCCTGACAGAAGCTAAACCCTGCAGCACCCAAAGAAGGAAAGGCAAATTAACCAGCTTCACTCTAACACTGAGGGACCATTAAAGTGGAAACGTCTGATCTCCCTGGACAGTTTTTCCTCTCCATCCTCTCCCTCGTTCCTCCCTCGTTTCCTCACTCTCCAGCTGGAAAGGTTAACTGTGAGAGGCTCTCAGAGACACTCCAGCAGACACACAAGTGATCTTTCCTTTAATTGGCTTTTCCACTCCCCTTCTCCTCCTCTCTTTTCCCTAGCAAGTCAGTACCGTCCACTGCAGGGCCTGACAGAGGAAACACACACACACACACACGCACACACACACACACACACACACACACACACACACACACACACACACACACACACACACACACACACACACACACACAAAGTGACACAAAAGCAGTCAGGCTGAACTGAGGGCTTGATGCATTGGGCAAAGGAGTGTGTGTCTGTACACCTTTAAATATCTCCATCCGACCAGTCAATCTGTCATTAGTATTACAGGAGTAGCAGTGCTGTGTAATTGAGCTATCCGGCTCTCGGGCCTTCATGATGTCCTTATCCATGAAGCAGCTGACACCACAGCTCGGCTCCTCACTGTCACACAGAGAGGGCACACAGGAAATTCATAAGGAGAACACTGACAGGTGTGGAGCCATCATCACAGTCTTTTTTTTTTGTTTGTTTGTTTTTTATCAGCAGTGAAACCTACAAAGCTCTGCTTGCTCCTGAAAGAGAATTTCACTAAATGAAAATGTTTTCTTTTGAGTGGAAATCATTATGCTCTGTCAGAATGATAAAAGAGATGCATGTATTCTGGCGCCATGAATGCTATTGTTCCAGAGCTCGATTTGAGGCCAAGCTGAACTCCTGCCACTAAAAACCCAATCTTGTAACTTCTCATCACATCTGGAAAAAATAGGCTACTTAATTTTGTTCCTCTAAACTCAATCTGGCAGCTAGCAGATCTAGATAAGAGAAAAAGAATCACAGTGTGAAATGAGCTGAACGCTACGCTGGTTCACCCGTGGTAGCCTAGAATCAGAGCAAGATGAGTAGACAAGGCCGTTCACACGATTGCACCCTGGACGTGGTTACGCCGACTATTCTGCTTCATCTTGCTCTATGAACTGGGCCTCGCCACAGCCATTATCCACAGGGTGCAGTATGTGAGAGGACATAATTACCAGCTGTCTGCAGAGCTGCCTTCTGCCCCTATCTCTTCTGACACCATCCTATTTAACAACCCAGTCCGAGGAGAACCAGAGCAAGGCCGGCAACTGAGAAAAGCATCATTCCCACCTGCCACAGAAACAGATAGGACACCGAGATAGCTGCAGCCTGCTGGTGGCTTTCTAGCCTCTGTTGATAATGGAGTTAGGCTCATGACACATCAAGTCGTTCAGATGCTCAGTCCCCATCTTAGTCGCAAGAGTTACTAAGATAATCACAGCAGTTTTGAAGCAGAGCCACTGTGGCATATGTAGGGCAGAGCATTAATGTGGATAGCCATTTTACCCAATTTTCAAAAAAGCATACTGTCTCCCTTGCTCCTTGCAATGTCTAGTCATGCAGATAGTTTCAGCCTCAGGCTGCATTAACACCAAATCAGGCTTTGCAGCGATTAGTGCAGGGTTTTGCGGCAGTGTGGGAATGTCACTTAAATGGCCTATTGGTGTCTCCATTGTGTAACCCATTGGCTAGCATTTAGCCATGCTGCTAGGATGCCGTGTCCTTCGATTGATTGTCTGTCTGCATCGACAGATTAAAAAAACATGTTTACTTTCAATAACTAACCAGGATGCAAGGCCTATCATTGTGGTGGATTTTAAACTGGTGAAACATAATGTCACACTCCATTGTGTTTTGTCTGATCGCCGGTTATATGATTGCCTACCGCAACGCGATTTCGGATTGCGTTTCTCCAAAAGTTGATTCTGTTTCAGCTTTTCGCCATAGGGCTGTGTGTTTTACCTTACAAAGACAACGGAGTTAGAGCACATGAGAGCATACTAAGATTTCCTAATTAGCACTAAAAGCAAAAGTACAGCTGAGTCTGATGGGAATGCCATTAGTTTTGTGTTATAACTATACTATTAACACATACATATTTTGACCTGATGATGGTACTAGATTAAAAGTTAAAGGATCACCGAAGTGATTACAGTTTATCCTGAGGGGAACATGAATGTGTCTACCAAATGTCATGTCAATCCATCCAATAATTGTTGAGACATTTCACTCAAAACCACAAATGTGAAGGTGGTGCTGCAGGATCAAGTCAGGGGATCACCAATGTCATTAGGATACATCATCTAGGAACCATGGATGTCTTTGCAAAATGTCTATTTAGTAGATGTTGAGACATTTCACAGGGTAAGCAAAAACTTTGACCTGCTGCGTGCACTAAAGAAATTCATGGCAATCCATCCAGTGGTTGTTGAGATATTTCAGTTTGGAGCTTAGTGGTGGACCTACAAAATGATCGTTTCTACAGCCACACTAGCTAGCTTCATGATACGCCATTAAATAGTCTTTTTTGTGATTTAGATGAACTGACCCTTTAAGGGTCAGTGTTCTGTAAACAGCAGTTAACTGTTAGTTAAGGAAGCCATTCTATAAACTACATGTAGGAAAGTGCAGAGGTAAAATACAGAAACTGTTAGATTTCAAGTTTAGGAATGGAATGAAAACAAATGGAGGTTTGTGATCTTGCCTTGGAAAACAGTGATTGTGGTGCTTTTGATGGAGCGCTGTGATGTGCAGCAGTTTGACTGTGTTTGAAAGCCATCTTTTTTCCAAGGTGGACATGTGACAGCAGGTGGGCAACTACACAAGAGCAACAGGCGCTAAAAGGAAATGGGCTTTGAGGTTGTCATGGTAATGAGAGCGTTATGACACAAACAGTCTCAGGGCTATTACCCCAACCCACGCTGCCCGTCTCCTGACCCCCCCCTACCACCTCCCTTCACACTCGCTGTGGTGTGGGTTCTTGAGTTAAGGTCAATTGGACTTTTTTGAATTTCTGTCATCACACCCACCCACCGTGCTGTTTGTGTGTCCTTTTTTTCTTTAAAGTCACACATAGACACACAGACAATGGTCCAAGGTGCTCTGTCTCACACAGGACAGGAAATAAGTGTTTATGTGGACGAGGCGCCCCTTCCTGTGTGTTCCCGGAGGGCTACCACCCCCCTAATCCAGGCTCAATGTGAGCTTCTGGATTTCACCTACCCTCAAAAACCCTAACTCTGGATATAATTTTCTCTGAAAGCTCTCTTTCTCTTCACTTCATGCTTCTCTCACACTGAATCTCTCTCTTTTTTAATCCTCAATGTGTCACTCCCTCCTCTCTGCTTTTACTGGCTGTGGAAAACAATGGAGTTTTGTTGGTGGATTTCACCTTTATTGGCACTTTCACATTCACTTTTTCTCCAGATGACCCAATAAATGTGTTCACATTAGGTTTTTCATCTGGCAGTACAGGGCTCCAGATCTGCAGGTCACTGGTGAAGTAGACAAAACTGTGTATCAAAGCCAAACAGAGACGCAGAAGAACCAGGAGAGGCTGTTTAGACTTGTGAGATGTTCACTTATTACCATTGCATTCTGTGTGTGTGTGTGTGTGTGTGTGTGTGTGTGTGTGTGTGTGTGTGTGTGTGTGCGCGTACGCGTGTGCGTGTATGGCGTAAGGACAAGGCTCTGGTCTGTGCTCCCTGTTTGCTTAAGGTGGCATGAGTCAGCTTGCCTCAAAAACAGGAGCCTGTTTTCGTGTGGCCTGCCAACTGCTGACATTTAGCTAGCTCACTCTCACACAATCACAAACACACACACACACACACACACACACACACACACACACACACACACACACACACACACACACACGCAAACTAGCTTAGCCGCAAGTCAACATCGCTCAGAGCAAAACTGCCCGTTGACTCCCCATCGACTCAATGCTCATTTTCTGAGCTCATGTTTCCACCAAAAGTAATAAGTAAATAATTTCTGTTTAGATTCACATTTTTCATATGGAACCAGGATTTTCAAGTACCAAAGTAAAGAGTATGGTCTAAATGAGACTTACCAAAGGTGTGAGATGTAAATATAGGTGGCTCGATGCTGAAAATGGGAATTCATTTTGATGGTGAAACTTATTTGATGAGTTAAAGGCGCATTGTGAGAGCTGAGAGATTGGGCTGATGTGGGGGTCTGGGATCAGGGATGGGAGGATATGGACGTGTTGGGGGGAAAGTCCCCTCCCCTCTTCCCACATATGTCTCTCTCTTCTCTTTAGTATTTATCACCTCAGCTTTTAATATCTTCGTGTTGGTACATTTCTATCACCAGCCATTCCTTTTTGTCTTTTCACTTTGTCCATGATAATTATACATATCCTATTCATCTCCATGTCAGATGGAGCAGTCATGAGCCTCCATTTCTTATTATTCTGAGGGTTGACTGTTTCATTAAAGGTAATTTTATCATATCATGATGTCATTACAGTAACAACAACTCAACATTGCAATTAGAGGAAAGAAAATCATAAATGTGAGGCAGTGAAAAATGAATTATACAAAAAAGGTTTCACAAAAAAAATCAATGCCTACAGATAAATAAGCAAGGCAAGGCAACTTTATACAAATAATATGGGAACTGAGGTATAGAGACCGACAAAAAAAAGTGCGAGCCTTAATTGATCAATGATGTAATGCACCACCCACCTCCTGTGACCAACAGGTGGATTCTGGTTGTAGATAACATGCTAATGCTAAAAAGCTAATGGTAGATTCCCCAGGTGACTTCAGGTGTGTTCACTGAGGAACGCTTACCTTTAGTGAGGTGTGTGAGGCCTTTCTGCGGTTTGTGTCAATAACCCCTGATGTGACCGCAGAGCCTCATTCAGCTCAAAATGAGGAGCGCAGTGACAGAGAGGCACAGTGGATTGTTTATATTATCTGGTTATATTATTCTCTAAGACAGCTGATACCTTGAACCTGGAGCAGATTATGGAGGACTACGCCGTGCTCAAGACTCGCAGAATGATGTTCATACAGGTGGGGTGAGTAGGCTACAAAAAGAAACTAATTGACTATTGTAACTCACTGTACAGGGGAGGACGTCAATAAGGTTGTGTTGCGTAAAACGTAGCGTTGTGTGTGTACGTGCACTACGTGGTGAAACGTTGCTTGTGGTTTGTTCGTGGCTGCAGCTGCTGTGGAGTTTATACATCGCTGTGTTGTCTGTCCTGGTGAAGTGTTATCAAACTGTTGAATTTATAAGAACTTACTTAATTACTGCCCATTATGTCTATTGGCATGTAGGGCGGCAACAAAAGATTTCCACTCTTGTCTGTTTTGGGCCAGTGTCTTTATAGAGCCCCAGGTGTGATGTAGGGTCTTCAGCTCTCCCTCCACCGTCCTGCGCCAGGTATTCTTGGGTCGGCCTCTTTTATGTTTGCCATCTGGTGTCTAGTGAAGGGCAGTTCGTGTGATGTTTTCTTGCTCTCTACGTATTACATGTCCAATCCATTTCCATCGCCTTCTTATAATGATGGTAGCCATTTTATAAGAAGTGGCAGGTTATTTATTTTAAGCTGCAGTTTAATACTTGTAGCACGCGCCATAGTCTCTCATTATTGCTTAATTGTCTGAGTTTGTCCTCTTTTCTATAATAGATAATCAGTTAGGCTATGCACATGCTGCAAAGTGTTGTCTGTAGAAATTTAATTTATTGTTAGTTTGGCATCTGAGGGCTCTCTGGATGATGTTGTTCCACTAGTGTATACATTGACTTTTAATGCAATTTTGTATTGACCTTTTTGCTTCTAAGTACACCTTTACACAAATACTTTTACTTTTAATTGAGTAAACCTTCTTCAAAGTAACAGTACTTTTACAATACTCTCCCTTTTCCCAATTGCTTTTTATTTTATTTATTGTTTAACTTTGAACCTTGAAGTCTTCTCAGGGTTGTATATAGTATCTGTTTTAACCCCATTTTAATGACTTCCTCTTGCTTTAGTATGTCACTCCATTTGGCTGTGGGTTATCACCAAGCTTCTTGGTTGAATGTGAGAACAAGCTAAGCAAATTAGCACTGATTAATTATCCATTATTCAAATAAATTCTAATGTCAGTATCATGAGTTTTAGTGTTTTAACAAGGCCTTGGGTGAGTCATCAGTCCAAAAATACAAGACATAAAGCAGCAGCCAAACCGGAGGAATACTCCTTGCTAGTGGAGAGCCAACTTTTAGGCAGTGCTTTATTGTCGTAGTGCCAGCACTGGGTATCTGGCATGTCCCACCCACACAGATGAAAGCCTACTCTTAAGTGGCAGTGTCTGCTCTGTATGCACCTCGCCTGTCTGACAGGGGTTCTACACTAAGAGAGAGAGCGAGGAGTGCCAACACTGTCATGGAGCTGATTGGTGTGTATGTGTGTGTTTCCTAACATGGCATTCATTGTGTATTCAGTTAGCAGTTATAGCTCCCCATTTTTTCAATTTCTCCCTTTTTATTGTTTGCCTTTCTCTCCCTTTATGCCAAATTCACAAGCAGCTGGGATGGATAAAGCATTTTAATGATCCCTAACTGATTTCTGCATTTGCTTTCAACTCTGCCTTTAAGTTGAGGCAAGGGTAAAGTGTGGTTGAAATTTTGCATGAGTGGTTGTGGCCGGTGGAGTGGGAATGGGTTATTACCCAAAATCCTCCAGTTATGTACGTTCACTGTCCCTGCCCTGCACTCTGGAGTCTCTTTCATTCAGTGCTTCATTGCCTGGTTTTCTGAAACTCAGCAGTGACAATATTTGAACCAATTGATATATAGATAAATGTTAACTGTAACTTGGTACGCTCAAAAATGTTTCCTTTATTGTTTTTTTCATATTGTTTGAGACTATGCAAATAAACCTCAGGCGGTCTCAATTTATGCTGGTAAATGGCCCAAACTGACCCCAGATCAGCACCTCAGATTGATCAGGTAATGCATGCTGCATTGCAGCTATGCATTGCCATTACATCCAATTACTTTACTCTGTCTTAGAGTGAGATCTTTCAGGTGATTCATCAGTCATTCATTATCTAACGAATGCTCTCACAGCAGAGGGATCTAGCTCACACTGGATTCATCTATCTGTCATCGTTGTATAAGGAAGATATATGGTCATTGTTCAACAGAGCAGGGAGGAAGTAAGGGGGTGGGTTTGTATCAGCACTGGACATAGACATTTGTATTGAGAACATCACTCCAAGATCATATTGGGAGTCATGGGCTTCTGTGTTTCTGTCCTATAAGGAGATATTTAGCACAAATCCTTCCTTTTTAAAAGCAGCTCTATAAAGCAGAGCTCCAGCTGCTTAAAGGTCGTGACACACCAACCAGATGACTGAACCTCGGCAGAAAAGGCAGTATATATATATATATATATATATATATATATATATATATATATATATATATATATATATATATATATATATATATTGTGATGGAAGTTTCTGTTCAGCGAGGGAGGAATTTGGGTGAAGAAGAGACCTTGTTGAAACAAAATAAAGTCAGGCTGCAAACTGGATTAAAAGTTTAGGTATTCAGTGGAAGGGTTTAATTATTTTCTCGAGAGAACAATCGAAAATGACAAGAACAGCAATTCACAATGAACAGAGTTACAAAGTGACAACAGTTCTGTGCCTCGCGTAACATATGACAGTTCCTTATATCCCATTTTCCCCAGCAGAAACACGGCCATGTTTGGAAAACATTCTAATCTTGAACAACACACTATACATACATATATATATATATATATACGTCTCCATAACAGCAGGCAGTGCTAATCTGTATTGTCGCCCAAAAATGAAAACTGGGCAGCTTATTGGACGAACGCGTCACGTGGGTCTGGTTTCTCCGGAAATTCAAAGCCAGACTGTGATGGTGGCTTGTTCAGAATATGATCTCATATTGTACTAAAATAGTTCACCGAAACGTGTTTCTGAAAACATTTTAGGCGAGAAATAGACCATGCAGTTGCTGAATCTGTCTTCATTTCAGATCAACAAAGGTCAGTTTAAGAGATTTTCGTCAGATTTTGAGAGACTCTAGTCACGCTCATCCCGCTCCTCGTTTGCGGGTTAGCACTCTACCAATCAGATTGGTCATTTTAGTCCGACTGCCGGCAGTGCCCGCCTTCCGAATCAACATGTCAAATTGGCCAAAATGAAGGCCGACGGCCCCTCGGACGGATGACAGCACGGAACACACCAAATAGACTCGAGACACTGACCTCGCCAGACTGTCCAACGGCCGATTATCGGCTTGGTGTGTCTCAGGCTTTAGAAAGCTTTTTCTTGTTTCGTCTCTCTCACACTAACTGACGTCAAAACGCATATCAGATGGTCTGGGATACTTTTTAGGGCTCACACATGCAAATGGTCATCTATCCTCCGCCTAGGCTGTGTTCCACCCACTTTCACTGCTCAGGCCTACTGCTCTGCTGCTGCTGCTGCTTCCGTGAGACCAAAGCAGAAACAAATGTCTCAGTCCTGCCAACTCTTGTGTGTATGTGTGTATGCGTGAGTGTACATGTGTGGGAGTGTGTATTCCATGGAAGCCCACTGAGCTGTGGTTCCCTCAGTAGTCCTGCAGCGGCAGTAACTCAATACTGTACACACACATTTTTGTTGCTGATCCAAGCTTGTCTGCTTGCCATGATTTTGGTTCAGTTCAACTTGTTGTAAAACACTGCTGTGCACTGTTAAAGAGGAGAACATGTAATCAACATCTAATGAACACAGTGTGCCATGTTATGAAAGATGGTCATATGCCCTTTAATGAAGTTGAATTTAGCATTTCTTAATGGCTTAAAACATATTTAAATACAGTGTTTTTATCTCTGCTGTGTTTCAGAAAAGTAGAGCTGAAAATATTATCTGAACGACCAGCTAATCTCCACAACTCTATTCCAGAAGTTAGTGTGATGCCAAAGTTTCTTTCTTTCTTTCTTTCTTTCTTTCTTTCTCTCTTTCTGCCCACCACTCTCTTCATTGCCTCTCATGTAGGAAGAAAAGATGTTTCTTTGTAAGGATTCACTGGCACTAGTTCCTCTGACTCACACAGCTGCCCTGATAGAGCTCTCCTCCCTCTGATTTACAGCTAGTCGTGTTATAATAGGTTTCTAGTTGCTTTCTACAGTTATTTAATGGACTGAACACTAAGATGTTTGAACTGTTTTAACTCTGACATTTAGAGAAAAATTATGCGACAGGATGTGATGTATGCAATTACCAAGTGATAGTGATAACTTTGTTCAACAGATGGTGGTTAAAACCAAGAATAGCATCAGAACTCCACCCTTAAAGAGTTAATGGACAATTAAGTTATGGCCCAATTTCTAACCAAAGTCGTATTAAAATAACTGTGGTTAAGTCTCTGTGCATAAGCATGTGAGCCTAAATATTACTGCCGAATGAGAAGGTGTTGAGGTGTTGAATGAAAAAACAGGTTGTGTTTGGTGCTTCAGTCTTCAGTGCTGATCTGTTGATGTATGGCGCAAACCTGCAACAACTATAACTTTGGACCTTACAGAATACTGTATATTAACCAATCAACTTTCAAGGAACTCTACATGCTGCAGGTACATGAGCGACATAAACAGAGTATGGTCAGAAAAATGTCCTCCCTCTCTGCTGATTTTTTCCGGTTGGATGATTATAAAAGACTTAAATAGTATTTTAGAAAGAGAACTTCTTTTGTGACAGAATTCATTTGTAGAGCTTGAGAGGCAGAAAAGTGTTTTGGTTCACAATGAAGAGTTTTGTGTAATAATTAGGGCTGTCAAACGATTAATTTTTTAATCACGATTTATCGCTGAATTTCTATAATTAATCGCAATTAATCGCATATTTTATCACATGATTAAAATTCTATTATTTTGCATTTCAGAACAGTTTTTAAGTACATATTAACAATCGAAAGCAATTCTTACCAGTGTATCTTGATTGGGAATCAAATGAATGCATAGAAAGTTACTTTATGAACTTTACTTTAAGATTTGTAATTATTTATTTACTGTATAAACAAAAGAACTATGTGTGAATCTCTCATTATTGCACAATTCCTCCAAGTACCTAACTAAAAAACTAAAAATCCCTATCCTTACCAGAGTCAATATAGTGTTTAGTAACTCCTAAATAATGTTGATTACACACTGACGTCCAGTGATCACCGGTTAATGAGACAGCGTTTGCAGCACTTTGCAGCAGTTCCACTGTGGCTGCTTTCTCCGTGTCATACAGGCTGTGTATGTGTGAAACTACTGTCCCCCTCGACGGCAATGAGACAGGTCAGAACATGCCAACCGTAGTACGTCTTTAAGACCCGAGTCCTCTACGATGCTGACAGGTCTGCAGTTAGTTGCCACCCGTTTCGCAAGAGCTGTAGTATTTTTTTGGGGTTTGGTTTCATCCACAGGTCGGCAAGTAGCACTCTCCAAAATAGTGCTTTGCCTGAGTGGGTAGCATGCTAGCGGGTAGCATCACGTTAACTGAACTATATGCTTAGCTCCGTAGCTCCGTAGCTCAAGCTTGACGTGCTTCAGTGATATTTTAATTCGGCTTTACACAATGTGCATATGGCTTTAGACTTGTCTACTGAGCCGTCCGGGAGTTTTGGAAAATAAAAAGCTCCATTCAGAGTTATTGCTGCTGTCTTTCTCCATCATGCCTGCAGCCTGCAGCAGCAGGATGTGTTACGAGGAAGTGGCAGCTTGATGATAAGTAACGGTGCTGCAAAGGGTCAAAATAGTAGCCTGTTAGGCACGACGCCAAGCCGAGTGAAGTGTAAAATAAATTAATAAATGCTGGCATGCGTTTAATGCGATTAAAAAAAATGAACGCGTTATGCTCGGCCCTTAATCGCATCGCGATTAACGTGTTAATGCTGACAGCCCTAGTAATAATTAATCATTTTTTGTGACAAGTGTTTCACCTTCGCAGTCTGGTGTGTGGCACTTTTACGTGCATGACATTAAAATAATCAATCAATTAAGTAATCAGTATGTAAACTTTGAGACAAATTAATGTGTTTTCATGAGTTTCATGTGTGCTTGAGCACTAATGAGTTTATATAAAGGCCATTGTTTGAGAGCCGCTGGCTGAAAGAAAAAAGTAGAATCATATTCAAGTTTGCAGTAGAATGTAGTGTTCTTTTCTCTGTCTGGCAATGTCACATTCTCACATACTATCAGCTACCATAATTGTCATTCAGAATTATCACAAATGATGTTGCCAAACCGCTGATATAAAAGGCACAGATTGAAATGGATTGCAAAGGATGCAGAATTGTTGAAATTGTAATAGAGGTCCCCTGAGAACACTTCAACAATAACCCCTATTGATGTAGCCACACATGAAGGTTACATGGGTGTCGCCTCATACAATAGTCACATCAGAAAAGCATCAGGCATATTGTATGAGTTCTGTGTATGTTGTGGCATTCATTTGACCCAAAATTAATAATAAATTGAGTATTTCCTTCTCTAGGTGTCTTGGTGACTTCAGTGGAGGAGGGTAGAGCTGTGTTTAGGGGGAGCCAAGGGCGAGCGGCTTGTCATGTCAGGGGTATTAATTTATGATTTCCATCCCAGCTTCTGACCTCTTCACCTCCATTAGAATGCAGCCTTTGTAATTTCATGGTTAATATTCAATAGCCACTTGTCCCCTGCGCCTGCTTTGTGCATGTGAAATTTCTGGAGGGGGTGTGGATAATTTTTGATTTGTTGAGTTTGTGTATGTGTTTTTGCGCATGTGTGCGTACATGGAAAAGGAAATAAGGGTTGACTTGCAGATGTCCAGCGATGTCCTCTATGTCTCCCAGTGAGGGGCTTGAATTGCTCTCTGTCTAACCTGAATCATTTCACACACACACACACACACACACACACACACACACACACACACACACACACACACACACACACACACACACACATAAGAATGCAGGCCCACGCACACAAACATACAGTAGCTGACCCCTTTACAGGCCTTTGCCTTTAGAGCCAAATCCGGATCCTCCTATTCCACACGCAGTCTACAGGAAGCCAATATTTCACACCCAGTGGACCGCACACACGTGTATACACATGTACGCATGCACAAAAACACAGAAGACAGGAATTGTTTTCATTAGACCATAGACTGTAAACTGTAGCAACGGTGACGTCACCCATTGATTTGTGGACAGCCGTTTTGAAGCTTTGAGTTTGCATATGGTTTCAGTGGCGCTGGCTAAGCTAAATGCTAACGGGGGGAAAGTCGCCGATTTTCAACCCTTCTGACGTGAGTCATCCAGTGGAGATTTATTGGCGGGTAAACGCGGACCTCTGGACGCTGAACAAGACATTTTGAGGTGACCAAAATTAACTTTGATGAATTGAAAACATACAGTGAGAGGGTCAATGATTAATACGAAAACATGGACAATACCAAAAAACTAGTTCATGGCTATTTTATTGAACACAGTGCCATTGGTTAGCATTGCTAAGCCTCTGTCCTGATTGACAGGTCAGGTAGCCACGCCCCTAAAGCATTCCCTGCTTTATCGTCAATTTTAAAATAAATGGGACCATAATTTACTAAATGAACATCATGCTTTATTGAAGAAAACTAGTGATTGAGACCTTAAACTCATTATGAAAATTTACAAATCAAGTGAGAAGTAAGGTCAGTTTCTCATAGACTTCAATAGAAACAGACTTCTTTTTGGAGCCAGTGGAGTCACCCCCAGCTGGAAATTTGATAGAATGTATGTTTAAGGCACTTCCGCATTGCCTTCACTTTTCAGGCCTGCAAGTTGCCACTTGCATTAGACCTAACTGCTGGCCACTTTCAAGATAGAAAAAGAATGAAAATGGAGGACAGATTAAGGCAGAAAAAGAAGAAAATCTCAAACCGTAAAAGTCCCCTGCCTTTCTCCACACATTGATGTATTGGCCCGAACACACATTCCTACTGAACGACTTTGGCAAGCCATTAAAACAACACATTAAAGGGCTCTGTTCTGCGCGAGCTCAGTTGTTGCTCTGTTTTCTCCCTTTTCCCCCAATTTCTCTCTGCTCTGCTCAGAGACAGCTAATCTGGTGGGGTATGGGAAAATCTGCAGATGCTAATAGATGATTGTGACAATATACTAATGAAGATATAATAAAACACAGCAGGGAAAAGATGAGCACCAACACTGTTCAAAATGGGGGAAATTGACCTCAATATAGATCCACTGCTTCTACCACATGGTCACTTTATTAAACACTGCACATGTTGCACATGTTAGACATACACTCTAATGGCTGCTTCAGCACCTTTTTACCCTAATTCTATGTTGCTTAGTTTGTTTTATATATTTATTATATTATATTATTCGTCTGACGTCCCCCCAAAGCTAAGATGAGCTCACATACTTAATCGATTCCACCCTTCAATTGTTTCGATAGCATTATAAATGTTATGTCACTATTAATTATATTAAAGTGAATTGAATTGTCAGTTTTTTTTGGTCAAGTTTGCGTTCATACTTTCAAGTTACCACTTGGAGTGGTGGACATTTCAGCTGTCTATCCTTTACCTTAAACTAATTATTTCAACTTTTATCCTGTTTTTCTATTCTTTTCATTAGTTTTGGCAATTTACTATTTAATCTTAATCTTCTCTGCTCGCTTGCTGACTGGTTATCAAGCAGCCTCAATCGAAGCATGTGGTGTTAAATGTGTAACAACTAACCAGTGGTGATATATAACTAAATACATTTAGTCAATACTGTACAATTACAAGTACAAGTACAATTTTGAGGTACTTGCACTTTACTTGAGTATTTCAATTGTATACTACTTATATACTTATATACTTTTCAAAGTCAAATATTGTACTTTTTACTACATTTATCTTGACAGATCAAGATTTAACAAACAAAACAAAATATAATGCTGTAATAGATTTAACTTATTAAGTATATAAAGCATTTAAAATATGCTCCACCTCAACCAGCTATAACATGTTAATGCATTAAAGTGCTCATATCACCGATCTCACAGTCACTTAAGTAATAAAACAAGTAAGTCAAGTAAGAAGACATCTGTGTTGCACCGGCTATTTTTTGTTACTTTGCTCATATTATGCTTTTGGCTTTTTCCCTTTCCTTTATTGTGATATATATATTTTTGTGCACGTTATAGGTTTACAAAGTGAAAAAGCCCAAAGTCCACCCCAAAGGGACTTACCATCTTCCAGAGAAAACACTGTTTACAAACTGCTCCAAACAGCTCTATTGTAGTCCAGCCTTTACTTTCGTGATGAATGTGCGTCACTTTGTAACACACATTATAATGCTCGCCTAGCTGCTAGCGTGGCACGCCCTCATACTCTGCAACTGACTAGCTAGCAGTGCTGACCTAGCTACTGCGCGACTCCCAACGAAGATGGAACAGAAGTGTGATGCCTCACTCTGTAGCTAAAACAGAGAGCTCAACACACAGGGTGAAAAGAGGAGCTGCAGCAATGTGCAGTACAACAAAAATATGATGTTTTTTGAAAATTAAACCACATAAACCTATTCTGGTACAACTTCTAAATACAATTATGAACCTGAAAATGAGCATAATATGAGCACTTTAATAATAATGGGCCAGTAATGTAATGATATAAATCTGGCTTTTGATACTTTGACTACATTTTGCTGATAATACTTTTGTACTGTTACTTCAGGGAAATTTAAAATTCAGGACTTTTACTTATAATTGAATACTTAAAGTAGCTATGAGGAACTTTTAAATGTTTCTGAAACTGTTTAATTTTCCATCTGATGATCATAAATGACCTGTAACAGACGAGACTATAGTGAAAAGAAGTCTATTTTATCACAGAAAAAAAAGGAAATTAAATGAAGAACAACCAAAAGCTAAAAGGGAGAGAGATAGATGACGGGCGAAAACCCGAGTCAACTTCGGTCGGGCTTTCAACAGATGGAGACAATTACGGGATTGTAAATGATTCAAAACCCTGAATTGGCCCACTTCCTCATATAAAGCTATGTAATATGTCTATTTCATTCATAAAATAACTTTACAATGCGAGACGTGGTTGTACGTCAGTAGCCTACATGAAATTATGTCCCCCTTCCATTTAGCGCCCAGTTTTTATTTATTTTCAGTCCATGTTTATGTAAGCCTACTATTTTCTTTTTCTCCCTTTGTACTTGTGTAAAGCGTCCTTGGGTTTCATGAAAGATGCTATACTGTATTTAAACGACTTGCATCGCCTCCGCGGTCCATCTGGTGCGACTTGCGCCGGGGAGCTTGAACCTCGTTCGTAACTTCCTTGCAGTTCTAGTTTATTATTACGTTGCTTGCTACAACAAACTCTTGCTAATGCTTTGGTTCGTGACAGCTAGAAAACATCTTCACGACAGCAGGTGTGGTAAAAACACTACCGCCTTTGTCCAAAGGGGCCGCTGGAATCAACACAAACTGCTTTAATACAGTGTGGTATTTACTTTTTTGAAAATTATTTATAAATTATTTGAATACTTCTTCCACCACTGCAACTAACTCATGTTTGTGAAAGTATGCACTGTGCAGTAAGCCTTTTGACTGTTGAATTCTATCTATGTATAGGAATAAGTTAAAGACATTTTATCCAAACTTAAATCAAGTGAAAAGAATTTCATTAATGGGGTAAAGGAAGGACAAGTAAAGAGTAGCCATGAAAACTGATCTCTCAAGCTCATCCTTATTAAATACATTTGAATTTGTGTACACAGAAAACATAAAAGATACTGTAGATGCATTTGAGAAGAATGTGATGATAAATTATCAGACACATTCTTCACATATATTCCTTCCTTGTTTGTAGTGAATACATTTCTTGCCTTCCTAATATATATGTAAGTGTGCCAAGGTCAAATGTTTAAATATAGTATAAGCTCTATCTTGAATTTTGGTAATGCAACACTATCCAGGTGATGAATAAGCAAATCTTTGTTATTAAATTAATTTCATAGCATTGCTACATAGACATTTTTTAAGACTACAGTACACAAGAAGTATTTATGTAACCGTAATGCAATAAGGCCGTAATGTAATAAGCTTGGAGCCTATGTGAAAATGAAGAAAGAATGATACATGTAAACTGGAGTTCACATTGTTTATTCAGTATTAAACTAAGAGATTGTAATGTGACTTCCAGGACAGCAATTTAAATTGACATAAAATGGGGGTAATGTAAACAAAATGACATTATAGTGGACTAACAGTCTAGTAACAATTTAGCTGGGCTAGAATAACTTTCATAATACTAGCAGATGTGGTCAGCCCTTTAAATCAATATCCAAATTACATCTCATAATAAGATAATAAATCCGTGAAAGTCAACAGTTAGAAATTTCTGTAGTCAAAGTAACTCTAGCGAAAATACTGATAATACTGAGTTTGGACAACATGAAAGTTACCTTGTTTTCTTCCAGTATTACTGTAATAGCTTGACTGAGTGCAAGGGACATTTTTAAAGATGATATGATGACCTATAAGACACAACATCAAATTCATATCTCCAAACCATCTCTGCAATCCAGAGAAGCATTCTCCTTCTCCAGACCAACCAATCAGTGTTTTCTATCCCTCCAGACTGCCTCCATTCTCAGTATAAACATAAAGTAGTATTTAATGATCAAGTCATAAAATATTATTCCAACATCATTAAATAAAACCTAAATGATGTGTTCACTGTTTTTCAACCCAGACCTTATTAAAATGTTGTTTCACATGATTTATGTTGCATAGCACAACTGAGCTATAGCATTGACAGACTTACCACTCTGCTGCACCTTCTCACTGCACATTACAGTCCAACAGGACCGCTTCAAAAACCCTGGTGAAGCTACATATGGAAACCAGGAACCTCACAGGAGGTTCAGACATGTTTATATGATCTACTGCCAAAAAAGAGAGTTGCAAAGTCATGCTGTCTGTCACAGGTAAAGTTTTGTTGACTTTATTCCTCCAGTTACATCTGTGCTGGAAACAGGAATTTGAGCAAACTAAAAATCAATTCAACATAATGGAAAGCAACATTAGTGAGAAGCTGCAGCTGAGTAAGAATCTTGAAACTTGAGCTACAGTGAGTGATGCTGTGGTTATGCACATGTCATAAATGATAGGAAACAACATGTCAATTGGGAGGGTTTTAGCTCAAAAATGTCAATATGTATTCATATTCCTGCTTAACAGTGTTAACTGTTTATTTTTACACTGTGGGCTAACCATTGCCGCCATTGTCAACAGTGGAGGCCAAGTTATGCTAACATTAGCTTGTTGACTGTGAAGCTAACTTAAGTTTGTAGGTTCTTTTATTATTATTTGTAATGATTGACCTATGTTGTTAACAAACCAGTGTTTTTATTTTGGTTTCAAACTCATATGGGTTAGCCTTTCACACCCCCCCAGATATTTATTACGGTCCACCCCTATTCTTTTCGTGACAAGGTTGGTCTGGTGACAGAGAACATGTACCTAGATGAAAGCAACATTGTCAGTATCTGCACTTGGAATATTTTGTAAACCCAAACAAAATGACATTGTTATCACGTCTAATCCACATGATCCAGTTCTCCCTTCATAAATCACTTTGTACTGTAACAAAATTGCAGTGTTTTCCAGGGCTCTCCAGGATTTTGTCTCAGTTGAGTTGGAACGTGTCAAAATTTAAAACCCATTCATTCTGATATATAAACAGACATGATGAGTTATCAGGTTGATTTACAGCCTTAGTGTATATTCTTAATCAACAGTGTTATATTTCAGCCCTTAAAATAGGGTTTAATAAACCATAGCCACATTAGCATATAAGACCATTCAATGTACAAGTAATTGTAGGTCTCGAAACTAAGGTCCAGTAAGAGGAAAACTCTTTGGTATTTCCTAGAAAAAAGGATTGCACAAACAGTATTTGATCAGAGAGGAGAGAAATTGTATCAAGTCATTTTAAAATGCACAACAGATCTAGGGTACATCTCAAGTACGAGAGAGTAAGAGGTATTGGGTTGGAGAAGGTATGCATCTGAGCATACCAGAGTGTTATCAAAAGCGTACCATTCATACTACGAGCATATGGATCTAACTTAGCATAATGTCGTGAGATTTTCACTCAAGGAATTAAATTAGATGTTGAGCATAACTGCTTTACAGAGAGCCCGGCAAAACCCCATTACACAGAAATGTGATTTTCACATTAGAGGAGAAATGCAAATATCTTAACTAAAATCTACAAAACAAGGATTAATAGAGATTTGGTAAAGGCGAGGAATCTACATGAAAATTCAGGCCTGAAGCTAAGCCAAGGCCATTTGTTCACATCGCAAGAACGACAAAGAATAATGAAACATATTAAAAAAGAGATGATGCATTCCAATCCTCCACCACTCCTTTACAAGCTCTGACCATTCAGACGAGGAGGAATTCACTGAATACAGACAAAGCCCCTAAAAAAAAACCCAATGTAAAAGTAAACAAGATGTGAAACATTAAACGAGGAGAGACCTTTGATTAAGAAATCTCTCCCTTCACATGTTAGAGTAGAGTAGTGATCGATGCTGTCAACCATTCGCTCTGATGTCCATCACTTACAGTACTCATTTAATGGACCCATCTTCAGGCTGATGCACGAAACTCTCATGATTCTTCTCTGAATAAGTCCGATAAGTGAGATGCATATTAACAAAAGAAATTTGTCTGTAATATTGCCACAAGCCACCATTAATGTGTTCTCTATTTCTGTGTGTGTGTGTGTGTGTGTGTGTGTGTGTGTGTGTGTGTCACAAAGGCCACTGTATCAAACTGGAAGACTTTAACCTTGCCAAGGACAGGAGGACACTACATTTCTACTAAGATCTGAGCGTCCATTTTCCCATTATGCTGCTGCTCTTATCTACAGAAACACTAAAATCCGGTTAAATGAAGCCATTTTCTCATTTGCCTTTGGAGGTCATTTTTCATGCTTGGAGAACTCCAGTTATTTAGATGGCACAAGGGGCTCCATTGTAGTAATTGCTTGTACTGTGAGGGTCCAGAGGACCGATCTGCACAGCCTGGCAGACACTCGTGGACCACAGCTGGAACTCACTCTGCACCATACATCCAGCTGTGTAGCAATGGACCGACAGCAAAGACAAGGCAGGGAAGCTACTGTCCCATCGTTGGATCAATAAAGGAGGAAGAATAATTCACCAGTGACTGCTCTCAGGATCTTTTTCTTGGCAAACCTTGTGAGAAACAATGGACATATAGTGGAGCCAACTACGCCAGCCAATATAGTGTAAACCATAGAGCCCAAGCAACAAAGACAAAGGTGTAGCGCCTCTCAGCCCTAATAAAACACTGGTCGAAGTTGCTCCTAGGCTTGTGGGAGTGTGTCGCAGACAGCTACTTTGGTGGTGGTGGCCGGGGCCCTCAGGAGGAGAAGCAAAGGCTGCAGCACTCCATGCAAATCTCCAGGCAGTCTGCAGACTCACAGCAGGCGTCGATGATGCCACAGTCCATGTCACAGGGCAGGTCACAGTCGCCACACTCCTCCGACACACAGCAGCAGCAGAAACACGAGTCGTCCCCCGCGCAAGAGCCGCAGGTGGCACAGTCCAGCATGATGTTACACAGAGTTAAGAACTCACAAAATAGGCAGGCCAGAATACAGTGAACACAGCAGTCTGGAGAGAAGGAGAGACAGACAGAGTGAGTGAGTTTCTTAACCTTCACCATTCACAATTATTTTCTTATGTAACTAGTTTATATTCTAATCTTTATTCAGTATTTTCCTTCTCTATATGCTTTGGCAACATAAACATATTTACATGTCATGCCAATATACCAATTTGAAATTTAAAAAAATGAAACTGAGTTTGTCAGAAAAAGTTTGGTAGTGCAGTCTCAAAAAAATGTCTTCAGTGTCAGGCCAGAGACTAAGGACTGCCAATGTCCTGGTGGCATCAGCATGCTGACTTGGCATCAGCACACATTTGCTCTTTAATAGGGCTTTCTTGGAAATAAGTCTGTTATCTTTACCTCTCTGCTCAACCACACAGCCACTCTTCTCTTGGTTGAGCTCTTGGTATCAGTATTTAAGACGAGAGAAAGAGAAGATGGCCTCTTGCACATTGTAACAGTAACCCTGAGTTGAAAAAGATAAATACCGTACTATTTGCAGTTTGCCATGGATCTAGCCCACCTTTTAAAGTAACCACTTAACAAGACAAGAGGTGGTGGACCAAAGCAGGAGTGGTTAAAGTTTTTAAACCCAATCACAACTGTCCTAGGTGGCGCTAAGCCCCGATAGTGAAGATAACAACAGGGGAGAGACGTCCAGCGTCTGATGTCCGGCTTTATCACAACAATGTACATCCGTTGATCAGACTAAAGATTGATAAATGCAATTAATTTAGCATAGTCTGAGTGGGTTCAACATACACTCTTCAACTGAACTCTGTGTTGCTGCTTTTGCTTTATATTCTAAATATCAATGCTAATTTATGGAAAAACAATAATAATAATATGACAAAAAAATAAATGATTTCTATAACTTTTTTTGGGGTCAGAGAAGATGTGCAAAGAAGAATTCTGATCCAATCCTGACCAAATGTGGAATCAAACTTGTATCTCACCATCTTGTGCCTCTGTAGGAATCTGAGAGCTGTTACTCTTGGAGCTACTCTTGCTCCTCTTGCTGCTCTGGGAGGTGATGGAGGGGTTGGACTGCAATTTCTTGGTCTGTTTGGGTCCTGCTGAAGAGGACGAAGAGGTGGATGATCCACCTCTAGGGAGGGAGCCCAGCTTAGGATGCCTATGAGGGACTCCGTTCCTGACCCCGTTGGACTGGAGGGTGTGTGTGTGATGCGGACAGTGCGTGTGAGAGGATTGTGTGTGTGCGTGGTGCTTGGCTCCGTTGCGTAGTTGGCTGCTGGGCTGTGTCCGACATGACTGGGTGTGGTGGATGGGTGTGGATCTGGCTGCTGGTTGAGCTGGGGAGGGACACAAGTACATTAATTTACAATAGGCTGTAGACAATAAGCATTTTGAAATGAATAAAAATTCAAAGCAATCCACTTCAGATCAGTGGTTGCTGTTAGATGTTCCTGTTGCTGTGTTCACGTCATATAAATGACAAAATAACCTCCACCATTAACGTAGTATTTATTGTGTTGAATTGTAATATAGTGCTTATAATGTGTACAGCTATTACTGTTTTGATCCTATGAGAACAGATTATGAGGACCATGACCGTTCTCAGTGTCAAGGAATCTATTAATTATTTTATACAATTAATGATTAATCAATTAACAAAATTGTTGATGATTAATTGAGTAATCGAATTTAGCACTTGTTTTGTTGTACTCATCTGAACACTGTTATGTTGTTTCTGGTAAAGATGGATCATTTGTATATGATGAGTCACTTATTGTTATTATTATTAAATGATAAGTGTTTACATTTTTTGAAGTCTGTTTTAAAACAATACTTAGTTGTCCACATGTTATACATTGAAAGCACTGCTGATTGATTTAAAAAGAAATCCCTTTCAAAAGCAAAGACAAAATCTGTCCTCTTTTTCAGAAAGTTCAGTTTAAGCTAAAATCAGCAGTCTGAGTCAGTCAAATGAAATGGGTATCTTCCATGCTTGCTGAGCCGCTGTGCAGGGACAGAAATAGGGAATTTTGAACTAAAAAGACTGTAACTTTTAATCTGTTTGATTTGTCTAACTCAGACTGCAGATATTAGCTTTGGCTGAACTTTGGAATACATTTTTGCACAGAAATAGTGGATTTTACGAGTTAGCCAGTATACACAGGAGGAACTAATACATTGACCAACAGTGCTTTCAATGTACATACGGGCATGTAAGTATTGTTGTAAGTCAGATACTCAGATAGCTCATTGGAAAAGCTATGTATTTACTAAACTGACCCCTGATCCTACTTGTCTAGACTCTTACACAACTAAAAAAGAGACAGCAGGGGGGGGGGGGATAAATTAAAAGAGTGTGAGGGAGGAAGAGAAGACTGTTTGTCTCTGTGAAAACGTATTTGAATCTTTCAGTACCGGATTTATAGAAGAATGCAGTTTTGATTCAACATAAGAGTATCTACAAACACTTGAGAGCATGCACATTTTCTTAATCTTGGCTCAGTATTTTACCTCCAAGTGCTATTGAGTACTAACTACCCAGTTAGAGAGATGGGGGCAGAAAAGCACCTTCGCTGCCAAATCAAACACACACCCTGAAAAGAAGAATAAAATGGAGGTCTGGTTTTTATATATTATGGTAGTATTTAATACCATCCTATTGAGGCCTTAAATATTTTCTTGACCTGAAAGCATCTGGTGTCGAGAGGTGTGGTTAGAATTAACAGGGCAGGGTAAAGTACAATGGGACCCACAGAAAAATCAAAGCAAACGCCATACTTCTTAGATGCACACACACAGTTGCACTGGGAGGCAAACAGAGTGTGGTCCTGAGCTCTAGCTATGAAACACGACTGGCAATAAAAGCGTCTGTTCGATAACCGCTCTGAGACAGATAACCCATCCAGGCCTGTTTTGATTGGCTGATGGCCGTGGTCACACAACTAATCCAGTGTTATTAAAGATACTTTCATTCAGCGTTTTCTAACTTTGCTCCAGATGTTTGGCAGGCTGCGGGGCCAGTACGTGTGTGTAGGCGTGCATGCATGTGCAGGGCTAGTGAGAAGGAGCCATACTTTCTCCTCTGAAGTATGTCAAAAGTCAATACCTACTGCTCTCCTGTGTTTTGTCTCGCTCTCTTCCTCTTTTCCTCCCTCACTTTATCTCCTCCCTTTCTGTCTTTCTTTCTTATTGCTGCCTTTTCGCCTTTTGCACAATTCTGTATTTTAACACTCTGCGCTGGCCAAGATGTAGGTCGGTAAGAGAAGAAGGGGATTAGAAAGAGGGGAGGGAAGCTGTGCGCAATTTTTCAGTATTCCCTCTACGTCTGTATTGTCCAGGGGATTGTGAGTTGTTGAAAAATTCATACTTTTTGTGAGGTTTTGTGGTGTGTGTGAGTGTGTGTGTGTGTGTGTGTGTGTGTGTGTGTGTGTGTGTGTGTGTGCGTGTGAATACAGTGCATAGGCGGATCTGGCAAGCAAACAGACAGACAGAGAGAGAGAGACAGGGAGTCAGGACTGTCTCCAACAGAGCTTGAGGTTAGGCCCACTCACACAGAAATATATGCGTGCAAGAACACGTATGCGTGCACACACACACACACACACACACACACACACACACACACACGCACACGCACATTATTTCCTCCTCTCTCCTCCATTTTTTCACCCACTGGCCTTGAGGAGTATACTGCATATAAGTTGACCATACAGACAACACAATA